>NC_061121.1:146769659-146854962 GCF_002878395.1 Capsicum annuum | reverse complement strand
GTATTAACAACAAATTATAAAATAACAGAGAAAAATAAAATTAATAAAATACAAATAGAAAGTCCTTTTGAACAATTCGTAAAAACAATTGATAATAATGATTATAGTTACAATTAAATTAATTTATTTTTTAAAAATTTAAATATTTAAAAACTACATAAAAGATACTATAAATTATATTATATCTCAAAATATTAATTAAAATTTTTATTTTTTGATTCTTAAAATATAAAAGGAGGAACTAGAAAAAAATCGAGGGAGCACATTTCAAGATTAAATCCAAATGAATTCTTTTAAGTGGGTCAGTAAAATTAATGTTGATGGCATTTTTGTCATTTCATACAAATCCTCTCAAGGACCTATTTGCTTTGTCTGCGAAAAAAAGGGCACAAATCCTACAGCTGCAGACATAAGCCTGGTAGTATGTAAATTTGGAAATCTAAAGAAAGCACCTCTAACCCATAAGGACCCAATAACACTTGGGTACTTAAGTAGAAGTAATCTTTTTATTTTGCAGGAACATGTCCAAAAAACTATAAAAAGTAAATATGGGTCCTTGATGGCTGATGTTCCAGATATATGATCGGAAAGAAAGAAATTTCTTCTACTTTAAGGAATGTAGGTGGAGGATCAGTCAAATTTAGTAACAATGCCAGAGATAACGTCACCAGCGTCGGCTCAGTAAAGCTCAGCTTCTCATACGAATCTAATGAAGTATATCTAGTAGACAAACTCAAGTATAACTCACTCAGCATTAGTCAACTGTGTGAAGACGGGTTTGGAATTTCCTTCAAACTAAAAATTGGTCCATCAAACATGACAATAATGGTATCTCTCTCATCGGTGAATGCCAAGAATGGTGTAATAAGCAAAAGAATCAGTCTTTTCAAGAAACTACTAGGACCTTGGTGTTAAAAATACAATCTGTTGAATCATTTTTGGGAAGAAGAAGTAAGTGCAATATGTCAAATCATCAACATATGATTTATCCATAACAACAACAACAACAACAACAAACCAGTGTATTCCCACATCGTGAGGTTTGGGGAGGGTAAGATATACGCAGTCCATACCACTACCTCCGTAGAAGTAGCAAGGCTATTTCCAATAGACCCCCGGCTCAAGATAAGGAATATTAATAAAATCCGTACAAAAGGCATGGAACAAGATGGCAAGGCAATAAGTATGCCACGTATAGGGAATAGTGAACAAAGAATAGTAGGCAATTGTGATACAACATGCAACTAGGTATCATAACAAGAATAATACACCCACCAAGTAAGTCCCTATCCTACCGACCTTAACAGGCGCTAACCTTCTACCTTAATACGCATCCTCTAGATCTTCCTATCTAGGGTCATGTCCTCAGTAAGCTAAAACTGCTCCATGTACTGCCTAATTACCTTTCTCCAGTATTTCTTCAGCCTACCCCTGCCTCGTCTGAAACCATCCAAAGTAAGCCTCTCACACCTATGAATTGAAGCATCTGTGCCCCTTCTCATAACGTGTCCGAACCATCTCAAACGAACATTCCCCATCTTGTCCTCCACCAAAGCCACTCCAACCTTCTCCCAGATAGTTTTATTCCAAAATCTATCACCCCTAGTAAGCCCACACATCCAACACAACATCTGTATTTCCGCCATCCTTAATTTTTGAATGTGAGAGTTCTTAACTGGCCAACACTCCGCTTCATACAACATGGCCAAACGGACTGCCACCCTATAGAATATGCCTTTAAGCTTGGGCGGCACCTTCTTATCACACAACACCCTTGAGGCGAGCTTTCACTTCATCTATCTTACCCCAATACGGTGAGAGACATCCTCATCAATCTCACCATTCCACTGACTTATGGACCCGAGATACTTGAAGTTGTCCCTCTTACACACCACCTAAGAATCCAACCTCACTTCCATCTCATCCTCCTACCTCAAGCCACAAACTTACACTCCAAATATTCGGTCTTGATCCTACTCAACCTGAACTCTTTAGATTCAAGGGTCTATCTCCACACCTCTAATTTATTATTCATACCTCCCTGAGTCTCATCAATAAAAACCACATCATCTGCAAACAGCATACACCAAGGCACATCTCTCTAGATACGCCGTGTTAGCACATCTATCATCAAAGCAAACAAAAATAGGCTAAGAGTGGATCCCTGATGCAACCCTGTCAAGAAAGGAAAATATTCTGAATGACCTCCAGCCGTTCTCACCTGGGTATTAGCTTTATTATACATGTCCTTGATTGCTCTAATATACGCCATCGGGACCCCACTCACCTCCAAGCATATCAAAAGAACTTCCCTAGGGACTTTGTCATATGCCTTCTCCAAGTCGATAACACTATGTGCAGGTTCTTCTTTCTTTCCCTGTACTTTTCCACCAGTCTCCGCACCAGGTGAATTTCCTCCATCGTCGAGCGCCAAGGCATAAATCCAAACTGGTCCTCCAAAATAGACACTATCCTCCTCAACCTCAACTCAACCACTCTCTCTCAAATCTTCATAGTGTGACTCAATAACTTAATACCCCTGTAGTTGATGCAACTCTGAATGTCACCCTTATTCTTATAAAGAGGGATCATAGTACTCCATCTACAGGCCTTGGGCATTGTCGCCGACTTAAAAATGCCGTTAAACAAATCAGTCAATCACCTTAAACTAGCCTCACCAGAAAACTTCCAAAAATCTACAGGAATCTTATCAGGCCCCGTTGCCCTACCCCTTTGCATCATGCGAATGGACTCTCTGACCTCTTCCACCTTAAAACATCTACAATAACTAAAATCACGACACTCCTCTGAGTGATCCAGCTCCCCTAACACGATAACTCTATTCCCTTCATCATTCAAGAGCCTATGAAAATACGACTGCCATCTTTTCTAAATGTGGCCATCCTCCACCAACACTCTACTATCCTCTCCCTTAATGCACTTCACCTGGTTGAGGTCACACCCCTTTCTCTCCCTAGCCTTAGCCAGCCTAAACAACCTCTTCTCCCCTTATTTCTCCTCTAGCCCCGTATACAAGTTCTTAAATACTGCCATCTTAGTAGCCGTAACTGCTAGCTTAGTCTCTTTCCTCGCTAACTAGTACTCCTTATTTACCCATTTCTATTCTTCATTCTTACTCTCAACAACCTTAGCATACGTCCCCTTCTTAGTTTCTACTTTCTTCTTAACCTCCTCATTCCACAACCAATCCCCTTGATGGTGATCGGCCTGGCCCCTGGACACACCCAACACCTCACTTGTAGTCTCCTTGATGGACCTAGACACCCTATTCCACATACGATCCATATCTCTCCTACACTCCCATACCCCCAAACCCGCTATGTTCTCCCCTATCTCCTACGTACTCACTGGCATTAAGTTGCCCCACTTGATTCTCAGTCTACCCTCCATACCCCTATTCTTCTTATCCTTCTTTATACCCAAGTATATCACTAAGAGCCTATACTAGGTCAAAAGATTCTCACTCGAAATGACCTTACAGTCCTTATACAACACCCTATCCTCTTTCCTAAGCAGCAAAAAGTCAATTTGCATCTTAGATATTACACTTTGGAAGGTGATCATCCTTCTTTGGAAAGCTTGAATTCACCACTACCAGCCTAAAGGACCTCACAAAGTCCAACAGAGTACCTCCCTCTTTATTTCTCTCCCCAAAACCAAACCCACCATGCACATCGGCAAATCCTCCTGGTAACGCATTGATGTGCCCATTGAAATCCCTTGCTATAACAATATTCTCAGAGCTAGGCATGCCTCTCACCACCTCATCCAAGTCCTCCTAAAACTGCATCTTCTTCTTTCCATCTAAGCCCACATGCGGCGCATACACATTACAGACGTTCAGGGTAAACCCCTCCTCAAAACCAAGTTAATAGTCATCAGCCTATCACTGACCCTCTTAACCTCCACTACCTACCCTCTAAGCTCTTCATCTACTAAGATGCCAATGCCATTCCTACGCCTCTCATTTCTAGAGTACCAAATCTTGTAATCATCTACATCCCTAGCATTAGACCCTACCCACCAGGTCTATTAGACATACACAATATTGATCCTCCTCTTTCTAAGAATCTTCACCAGCTCTATGGACTTTTCCTGGAGATTCCCTATATTCCAAGACCCAACCCTCAACCTATCAACTCTAGAAATATATCTTTCTCTAACATCCTTATTGCCAGACCTTGCCCCTACTCTGCCACCTACCCTACTTTCCTCCCCCACCTCCAACACAGCCTCCTGCCCTAGCCTCCTCAGACATAACCCTATCCTACCATTAGAAACCACAACTACTACACCAAGAGAGTATAATAAACTACAGTAATAAAGCAACTGTAAGAAATACAAAGCAACGGCAGAAAAACAATGCACACACAAAGTAGCTGGGACTATCAAGAAAGATTCAAACCCTCTAAATAAATGAATTCAAGAGATGAAATAATCAGGAAAAAGTAGAAGGATTAGAATAATACAAAGAAACTAGATTGGTGGAAGTAAATAAAAGCCTGCTGATTTTAGAAAATTTTATTGACAAAATTAGTCGCCAGAGATGTGTCGATGGATCAGACCCACCAGAGCTTCACCTGAATCTCGTTGACGCTTCTTGAGGAACTTACTAGAAGATATATGATGCCTTGTTATTGTACCAACCTACTTCAACTAGTGTACCACCCATACCCATCACCAGAAGTAAGTCGAGATGGCAAAAACTCTAAGCTCATCGGTGATGGAAGTGTTTAGTTGGGGGCAGAGGGGAATGGAGAGGGGAAAAAATCAAAATAGGGTAGAGAGAACTATGGAGAGAGAAAGAAATAAAGGAGAGAGAAACCCACTTACTTGATTCTAGCATTACCTACGCCGATATCGGCGTCAGACGTTGATGGTCAGTAAACGTTATGTGCAGAGAGGAGCATTAGAGGGAGAAAAGTAGTCACCGATTAAATTCAAAAATATTTATTTATTAAAGAAACATAAATATCAATTTATCCATAACAATGGTAAGAATAAATTAAAAAAACTCATGATGAAGGTATTTTCCTTGGGTACTCTCTCAACTTACCGTGCCTATAAAGCCAATGATAAAAGAGCCTTATGTATTAAAGAACCTATGCATATTGAGTTTGATTAAACTAATCACCCCTCTATGAGTTTAAGTAATGATGAAGAATAGGTAAGAGACATAAAATCTGGAGAAAATCCTGGCATAACTTTTGAGCCTTCACAAGACGAGTCAACTATAATGCCTTCAGAGTTGACTTCCATATAAAAAATGGTGAAACTAAATATTCCAAGAAAATGAAGACATGATTCTAGCATTCCAAATAATTTCATCCTTTAAAATCTGGATAATGGGGTGTAAACAATAGCATGAGTGAGAAAATAACAATCGGTTTCCCTGGTATCGCTAACTGTGTATAGAAGGTAAGAAATAAATTCAGATGTATAGCTCAAGGCTATTCCCACCAAGAAAGTATTGACTATGATAAAGCCTTTGTACCCATGACAAGGTTAGACACAATTCAAATAATTATTAGCAGTTGTTGTCTTTAAATGTTTTAAGCTATTTTAAATAGTTTTATTAATAAGCAAATTTTCATAAGAAAAATTTCAATATTTGAAAATCTGTCATATCCAAAACCTTATTTTCAAACTGTCAAGTCACTCCATAGTCTCAAACGAGCTCCAAAGGCATGGTATGAGAAATTTAGTGCTTCCCCACTAAATGACAGTTTTCAAGAAAGTAAAATTGAAACAACTCTGGTCTTACAAAAATTGATTCAAGTCTTCTTATTGTAGTTGATAATATTATTCCTGATAGTTCTAACATCTTGTTGTGATAATCTTGCTATTCTGATGAAAGTTTTTGTCGTATGGGTGATGACTTAAGTTCATTACTCAGCAAGAAATGAACCTTAGTTAACTTTCCAATAAACTGAGCTGAATACATAGCCAATAGGAGTTGTTGTACTCAAATTCTATGAATCATGTGTCATCTGCTTATTTTATATATCTTATGAATCAGTGCCTATAATGTAATGTGTAACAACTCCAGTGATCTTAGTCTATTTTATATCCTAAAGCATCAGTTTACTTGAAATCTGGTAGCAAGTGGTGATTTTATTTTGCTCACTTTGAAAATTAGCTTGTAGATTTTTTTTAATAATGTTTTATTTCCTTAAGGAAAGATTTTGTCTTCTAAAATAAAAATTCAGTATAATATATTTGAAAGATTTTGTTTTAGAAAAACTCAGTACAATATATTTTACCAAATCTCTAAGGTTTTCAAAAACTCTTATTTTTGGCACAAAAATCATCGACTATTCTCTGACTCCCCATCCTTCCCTTTTAAATCTTACTCTTTACACGTCACTTTTTTTATCTTCCATTATCATTACCATCTTTGTACCCTCTCACTTCCCAACACTTCTCCACCCTTTCATCTCTAACCCTAACACCTGTACTTTATTTCTAAACTCTATCCTTTCACCTTCTTCTTTACCCTTTTTATACTCATCCATCCCTATTTTCTTTACCATGACAGAACTCCGTTCAATGGATAATATCACCAAAACTTCTCATAACCAAAATTCCTTCAACTTTGACCCCGTCATTCTTTCTGAATTCTCAGAAGAAGTCTCCTCTCACTCTCTCCAGTCAGCTTTGTCCAAAAAATAAACCTCTTCAAGCCCTATGTCGTCCTCTAACAAACGACAATCCTCTCCTCTGGATTATCTTCCTCAAGAGGACATGCATAAGGTTTGGACTTTTTCTAGAAGCAAAAGTTTCTCACCTTTAAGAATCGCTCTATTATTTCTGGTCAAGTCATCAATATCTCCCATCTAAAGGAATCCCACTGCAATATTGGCGACTTTCTCAAAGCCCAAAACTTGTCAATAGTGTTTTGCTTATGTGGATTGGAAATATTTAAAGACCCCATTCGTATGTTCTACGCCAACCTTTTTCATTCCCCTAACAGCGACGAGCTGGAAACCCTGGTTCTAGGTACACGTATTATTCTCAATGAATTTCTATTTGAAAAAGTATTTGATACCAAATTCTCAGATGTTGTCCCCTTCATGAATGAAACATAACTAGAGAATTTTAAATTTAGTTTTGACGAAGCAAAGAAGGCCATCTCATATCCTAACTTAAATAGCCCCTATTTTGGTCCCCTATCTCTCAACGTTCAAAATAGAATCTTGGCCCACATCATTGCAACCACCTTGATTCCTCGAAAGGGATCTCTCAATAATATGACAGACAGAGATGTGTTTGTTATCTACTGCCTGATTAAGAAATACAAAATCAACTGGAGTTCCTAGATTTATGAATATATGATAGAAAGTATCGCCGACTCCCGTACCTTAACCAGTTTTCCCTATGGTCTACTCAGCACTCAAATTCTTCTTTACTATGGAATTGACCTCCCATCCCTTCCAGTGGTAGAAATATCTACCACTTATGAATCAAAGACCTTCACAAGCATGGGCTATGTTTTAATAAAGAAAGAATAGTTTAAAAAGGATTTTGGCAAAAGTCGGCCTGACACTTGTAGGTTCTGTAAATATTTGTCTAATTCTATGTTTTAAATAGATAAGGAGATTGAAGAACTCAAAGGCAGGCTCACCACTATTGAGGAAGGAATATCCAACATCAAGGAGTTGACTACCAAGATGCTACAACTGAGCAAGGAGATCGGTACCAACATAGGCAAAGTGCGACTCTCTTTGGACTATTTCAAGTAAGAAGGGGTAAAACTATTTAAAAGAATGTTCTCCTAAGTTGATTCCATCAAAATTGAGTCTTTCTCCCCCTCTAATGAGCTTGCAATCTTTGTTCAAAACTCTTACTCTAACTTTACTAAGAGTGTTGAGAAATCCTATGACTGCTTCTGCTCAAACATGCACAGCAACCTTACTTATTTTTTATACAAATGATGTTGAACTCTTTTATCTCATTCAAAAGAGGGTATATACCTTCTCATACTCTGGGTTGCATTAAAGCACTACAAACTCCTACTCTAACGTGTTTTAATGTTACTTCTAGTGTAACTTTACATATTCAGTATTTCTTTTTTTGTCTTTGTTTGGTTTCTGCTTTGTTTTGTATTTGCTCTAGTTTTTTTTATTATGTCAAAAAGGGGAAAAGATGATCACACCAGTCAATAAGATAGGGGGAGCTAGTCAACTACCAAATTAAGAGAGTCGGCTACAGCCACCAACGAAGAAAGACAGGGCTGATCATCTTAATAGGGAAATTATCAAAAAGGGAGAGATTATTAGCTTCTTATGTTAAGGTTTTAAGTGGCAAACTAATGAGTGGATCTTTGCAAGAAAATTGGACGACTTCCAATGATAAAAATATATATCATACAAGAATATGAGGGTGTCAAATCATTAACCACAACATCCAAATAGATCATTCAAAATAAGAACAAAAGAAGGAGCAAGCTGGCAAACAAGATAGTGATGACCAACTTCTAATATTGGAAGGATAAAGGAAGCTCGCTCCATAAATGGAAGGACATCAATTCACAATCCACGACATCTAGGAAAATAAATCAAAATAAGAACAAATGGAAGGATAATCTCAGTCCCATAAGAAATCTCAAATCAGATCAATCACAACTAAGTAAGAGGAATAAAAGATCAGAAACACACTTGTAAAAGTATCAATCACTACAAGACCAAAAGAAAGAAAATGTCACGGTCATATCTGCTATGGACATGGGTAAAAGTCGTATATGGACATATCATACTACTATATTCCTCAATCAAGGAATCAATTTAAATCCTTAATTGAGAAAAAATCTCTTGGGTTTCCTTATGAAGAGTAGTGGCAGAAGACTATAAAAGAAGAAGACTGAAGACATATATGGGTTACGTAACTTCAAAGAATAATATCGAAGTGTCTAAATCTTAGTCTTACAAGGCTTTGTAACTTTTAGTTTACAATTGTTATATAAAAAGTAGGATCGAGTCAACTTTGTAACATCAACTTATACTGTGTCACAAGATCTGAAGAGCAAAATAAGTCTTCAAAACTTGTTTCCCATCACTGTACTCGATCCCAAAATTGAAAGACCTAAGGAAAATTTGAAATCCAAGGGAACTGGATATAGGCACCACATTGGTGTTCTGAACTAGGATAAATTTCTATGTCCTTACTTTATGTTCAACCATCTATTTGCTTAATTGTTCTAGATCAAATCTATTTTGTAAAGTATACTGATCTATAGGCGAGTCAATTGTGAAGAGTCAGTAGACAACTCTCAGAAAATTTTCAATTCACCCCTGATGTTGCCCAAAACTAAACTCCAAATAAAAGTATACTGCAGTTGATTGCAAATATAATAACCCAACTAGGTTGGGGTCATTCCCATAGGGAAAACATGAACAATCACTTAGCTTGATGTAATCCACGAGCAGTACAAGAAACTAAATAGGGGGAATTTAGTTTCAAATTCAAGTAGTAATCGAAACTTGAGTGCTTTTGAGTTGTAGACAACAAAAAATAAATACTAGGATTTTGTTCCCACTAGTTTCTCAACTCCATAAATTTCTCGTCATCAACGCAACTATTCTGTTGTTCTTATACAAAGTCTACGAGATAGGTATTCTTAGCCGCTTATTAGGCATGAAGATAGATCTCACCCTTTACTTATTAGGTCTCAAGGCGTTGCCTTGTTTCACTTTGCCTCGACCTCAGTTCACTTTCACTTATTAGGATAAAGAGATTAGATGGGATATGGGGACTAAAAGGTGGAGGTAGAAGGATCCCAAATCACTATCTTAACTTATTTTCCCAATCACAAACTTCTTTTTATGGATGGATGAAAATAAAGGCTATCTCAAGTTACTGCAGCAACTTAAGATTAATTATTAGTAAGAAGATTAAGATACATGCTTAAACCCTAGAATAGATGAGTGTTACACTTCCTCTAGAAGTTAATTTTCCAGGGTTCACACAACCCTAGTCAAGGAGATTAGCTGCTCATGTTTGTGCAAAGAACTATGCTTATCAATGAAGAGCACATAAAATTATTTAGACAAGGATAAGATGAATAAACTCCAAAGTCTTGAATTGAAAAAAAAACCTGAAATCTCAGGAATAATTGTAAAAAGATTGTAAGAATGTGTATCCTATGATAAGAATGTGTCACCTAATAAAAGGTAATCCCTAGGGTATTTATAGTATCTCAAAATGACATAAAAATCCTAATAAAAATAGGAAAGGAAAAGTTATGTTAGCAGTCAGTACGACTCGATCTTCACTTATACCAGCATCATACGAGTCGTACCCTACCTTCTTGTATCTATTCTAGTGTCTAATCTGCTAAGTCTTCAACTTTTTATTCACCATACATCTTTTGATTACGAGTCATACCTGAGTGTAGAACTTGTTTCCTTTACTCGTATCCACCTTGGACTTTTCTCTTTTAAAGCTTTGAACTCTGGTTTGTGTACGACTTCCTTATAAGAGTTGTACTCAGACTTTTGACTCGTATACTTCTGAGACTTTAATTCTTGGGTTGCAACTTAGGTTCTATTATTCTTGCGACTTCTCTGTATGACTCTTTCCCTGGCTTATGACTTAGATACTTGTGTCATATTTTCCCCATACTTAGCTTTTCAGATTGGCTTTTGGTCCTGTTGTGGCTATGATTCAGCATACGAGTCATGTCGAGTTCTTAACATTTGATAGCTGACTCGTGCCTTGATCAGAATTGGTCTTTTCTAGGTCTTTTTCTTTTTTTTTCTTTTAGATAGTGTAGTAGACCTATTTTACCTACAATATACACCAAAGTACATCATATCTAACAACATATCCTAAGTTCAAGCATAAATTCACATTTATAAGCATTAAGAGTGCCATGTTTCCACAACACATCAAAACCCTCAACTTAGATTTTTGCATGTCCTCAGGCAAACAAAACCAAACACAATTTCTGGATACTGAGATGATGCTTAAACAAGAAGATTTTAAGCTACCTGTGGCAGTGATTTTAAACTCGACTTCAATATTGTCGTTCCCTTCTTAATTCTAACTTTTAAAACTTAAACTGCATATAACAATTTAGCACACGTAAAAACATGAAGGAATCCAATGATGGCATTACATTAGTAATAGAAAAATACGCATAGACACAAATTACATTCACCAAACAATCAAGCAACCTAGAAACAGAGCCCATGTGCGCTCACAGTCAAAGAAATCCTATTCACTCTTTGTAAGGATAAATCAATTTATTCTAAGATATAAGAAATGACTCTCTCACTCACAAAGAAGTGTCACCAGTGTATACAAAATACCATAGGCGTGCCCTTATGCTCTTTTCCTAAGTTTTCAGACAGTCACGATTGCATCAATGTAGGATTTTATTCGGCTTGCAATGTAGGCTTAGGGATCGTATGATATCTTTTAGGATTCATTTAGTGACTAAGCCTCCTGGACACTACGCATTTCTTGGGGTCCAATTATTTTTTCACTTGTTCTTTTAAGCATATTCTAATTGGGCTAGGTGTGGTTTTCTAACTTTTCATTTTCCTTTCTTTTTTTTTTTGCTTTTCATTGCACTTTTCTTTCTATTATTTTCACCACATCTGCTCAAATTTCAACTATTTTCCTTCTACACAATTTCTTCCTACTTATTTTCTCTCACGTATCTCAACAAAAAACACCCTCAACTTAGGCAATTCGCCTAAGTTGAGGTGCACAGAGTCCAAAGGAGGACTAGGGCCAAAACAGGTTCATTGTAAGGTAAACAGAAGGGTGAAATAGGTGTAAACAACAAAATTGGTCTATTAAAGCTCAAATATTTGGATCAAAGGGATTTATTTATTTGGTTAGGGAATTTTAGGCTCAAGTGGACTCACACAAAAAGGGCATATAATTATGTCTTACTTAACTATCCTAGACCTAGGTAGAAGCAACGAGGTAAGTTCTAGATTCCGACACATCGGGAACTCAGTATACCTCACACGCACTTGCACAAGGCTACATTACTAAGTACTAGTTATCTAGTTATGAAACTTTTCATCCCTAATTGTTCTATCCCTAATCCTAATGCCATTTCCAGATTCACAACAGTCTCACACAAATATACATATCACGCAGTAAAATAATTCTTTTTTGGGAGGGGTCAGTTTTTTTCAACACTACTTCTTGGCAATTTAACATAGATTCTCACACAAACATTTCAAATCAACAGTGTTTTCAAATGTACAACTCAATCATAATCAATCAAAATCACAAATTTTCAATTTTTTATTACAAATAAAAATTTGCAAAATCCTCAAAAATATCAATAAAAATTAATCCGTTGCCATAAGCACTGATTTTCTCGCTATCACAATTGTCAGCCCTAAATCTTCAAGTCATAATAGACTTTCAGTTTTAATTACTCATAATTTTCACCTACTCCCAGATTTCAAATATACCCTCACCCTAACTAAAAATCATTCCACTGCCCTCAGTGCTACAGTAAATAAATAAAGTAAGGATGAAAGGCATACCAAGATGCGCAAGGCATCGACTCATCAGCACGTGGGTCCTTAGTTTGGGTCCTACCCTCATCAGCTACCATCCCATCAGTCATGACTGAAGCAATAATAATCAGGAGCATAACATCTGCCTCCTTAGCACATCAACTAGTGATTTAGATCCATCAGCTCCCATGGCCATCCGCAGACCCACTAATCTTGGTCCCACTCATCTTGAATACTCTCAGCTCTGATACTTTTTTTAGATGCTTTGTTTTCCTTTCTCTTTCTTTTTTTTCTCATGCCTCTTTTCTTGAGTTTCTCTAATTGGTACCTCTATTGAGACTGCCTAAATGTTAGGCATATGGACTATAGGGATCACCGTCTCTTCTACAGGCTGTGCAACCACAAGTCTATCAAAGAGCTCTATGACCATCCTGTTGATTTCAGCAACCTTAGACCTAATCTCAGTAACATTGAGCATCTCCCACTACTCAACTGTCTAGTAATCCTTGACTTAAATTTATCTAGGCACCCTTAGACTCCTCTATCTTAGTTCTCAACTTATGCATCGAGCCAATTCTTTACTTCTCCTTCCCTGTATCTAATCTTTATCTTGAGGATGGCTAACCTGGTCATAACCTTAGTATAAAGTGCCTGTGAAACTATTATAATACTAGAGGACATACCTCGAGGTCTACGTGATAGAATGGACTAATGCTGGGGCCCCTAGAAGTACCTACTGCATCTTTATGTAAAGTCTTCGTCTGTGCTCCCGCCTCAGTTACCTTAGCCATCTCATCCTGTCCTCCATGCAGGAACATTCCTACCAGTGCATTTGCTGCCTGTCTCACCTGTCGGTTCAAAGAGTTAGCTGTATTTTTAATCAGGACCAAATATGTGGTTCTCGTGGCCTCGATCATCTTATTTATCCAAGGAGTTCTAGAACTCTCACAGCCAGACATATTTGCTTAATAATACAAGGATAATCCAATAATGCCTTCTCACCCCTAATAGTTCAATCCCTCTTCTCTCAGGATAAGAATTTTACTATATTAAACTCATAGCTGGCTATGAAACTAACTATCATAGCTACCTGAAATAGGCTCAATGTATCATCCCCAGTTGTTTGACATAGTCAATGTTGGGCCAATGTCCACCAAGATTTACCTTCAAAGTTGAGGGTTCTCTTCTTGATCTTCTGTGAGATCACCCCGGGGCCTCCTACAACCTAAACTACATTTTTCCCATTTGATGCTATACGTTCTGCAATCTACCTAAAACTCACCATTTTATCCTCAAAACCCAACGCCCTCTTTGTTATTTTTATCATCTCTTCCATTCTATAGTCCATCTCTCTTGTGTTAACCGGATCCTGATATTCGAGTCCAAAAAAATCTTTTGATAGTACAGGGTGAAATATCTACCCATACACCCCAAATCATAAGTAACAAAATTAGATCACCACCCTTCCATAACTGTCCCTATGGGTATTGCCTCTGAATTTCATCATTGTATGCTGTGTACAATTCACAAATAAGGACCTCACTATATCTGCTAGGAGCACTCATCATCCACTCAAATATATACTGTCGTGAACGCTCTTCAAAACCCAGTAACTCTCACATCCCAGTAGTTGTCAATCTTCGCTCAGGATATAGTACCTTCCTGATCTTGCCACCTAAAAGTCAGAGAAATAGTAGGATTCTTTCTTCTCAGGACTTTTGGGGGTGATTCTAATTCTTGGGGTACCACTTTCTTCCCCTTTTCTCTCTCTGGTAATTTCCCTTTTTGTGTATTCTTTCCTATGGTGGTTTCTTCATATAACTCACCACTTCTATCCATCGAAACCTCAAACTCAAAATCACAAGACTCCACACTAGAAACCAGTACTTTCTTAGTTACCTTCTAGGCTTGTTTGGATAAGAAAGCGATCTTAGGAGGCATGGTTCATGCAAATATACCATTATTAGTAAACAAATAAGAAAATAAAACAAAAATCTGCAATTAAAGTTTAGTATGCCCATTATGGTCAGGGTACGAGTGGTGGGTACTGGTTGTATTCACTGGGTATGACTCATATGAATAAGTTATATATTAAATAGTGCATGAAATTTGTTCACTGGTCAGCTTACAAATCCTCCTAACCAGTCATACCGGGAAGGTATAACTCATTACCAATAGTCATAAAAAGATCAAAAAATATTTATTCTAACTTGAATCCTCCTAGGTGGGTACGACTAAGAATGTAAGAGTCGTATGGACTAGGTACGAGTCATATGGTAGAGTCATATCCATTCCAGAACCTAAAAATTGTTAGACTTCTATGTTTTCAGTGGGTATGAGTCCCATTAAGACCCACGTACTGGTGGGTACGAGTCGTAATTGGTCTCGTATCCACTGCAACATAGAAGTCCAAATTTTAAAGATTGACTCCAATAAGATTTCCTAAAATACCCATCACAATTATCAGCCATTGCAATTAATTTTGGATAAAAATAGCACACAAAATCATTTCTCGAAACCTACTTTTAACCCAATTCCTATTTTTTAACAAGAACACCTAAATTAGGGTACCAACAATTCAACATTTGTGTAACTCTAACTCAAACCAAGTTCATATTATCTATCATTTTATCATTTCAATTTGAAAAGTGAATAGACTAGGTTCAAGAACTTACTTGGTATTTAAAGAGATTGAACTCTTTGCTTCAAGTTCTATTTGGTACCAAATTCGAGCTGAACTCAAGAAAATGAGAAATTTGAACTTGATGGTAGTTAAATTAGGTTTATTTCAAGTGATTTCCTATATTTAAGGTCAAAATTAGGGTGAAATTTTAGGTGGGTACAAATTATGTGCATCGTGATCCCATCGAGTGTCCCTTTTTATTAGTTTTTATTGAAGATCTTAGATAGGTTGAACCGCGATCTGACCTGGTAAGCATGCGTATGAGTTATCTGTACAACTTGTACCAAGTCTTACGGGTCATTTCTGTGACTTGTATAGAGCTAGAATCTTACCTGGGTTCTGGTGTGGGTACGACTCAAGGTGACGAGTCATACCCTGAGGGTACGACTTGTTTTGAGAATCATATTCATTCTGGAAACTCTTACCTTATTCTGATTTTTCTCCTAGGTCAATACAACTCCTACTCATGAATCATACTATCTAGATACGACTCATAAAGAGTCTGTATAATAAAAACATTTCAACTTCTCTGGATATTTTCTGCATTCCTTAGTCCTGCACACTGAACAAAAATGTTGCCCTATAAATAAATAAGAACAAAAACATGGGTTTCCTCCCATGCAACACTTGATTTAATGTTGCAAAACGATGTAGTTGCCTTGATTATGCAGTCATTATCAAAGTCAATATTAGAACTTCCTTTCCTTCTTTTATATTTCCCATATAGTGCTTCACTCTTTGCCTGTTTTCCTTGAATGAGGATTAACCATCCTTCTTCAATTCTATATCACCATAGGATAAACTTTTAAAACCATGTATGGGCTGCACCACCTTGACCTTAACTTACCTAGAAACAAATGAAGTTTAGACTGATAAAGCAGCACTCGATCACCCTTTTTGAATACTCTCTTTCTCAATCTTGCGATCATGATGCAACTTTATCTTTTCCTTGTAAAGTGCCTAAATTTCATATGCCCAGATTCAGAATTCATCCAACTCATTAATCTTATTCAACCTTGACTTGGATGTTTTCTGCCAATCTAAATTCAGCTTCTTTAATGCCCACAGTGTGTTATCCTCAAGCTTAGTTGTCAAGTGGAAAGCCTTTCCAGACACTAGCTGATATGGTGATGCACCTGTGGGGGTTTTGTAAGATATGCGTTAAGCCCACAATGCATAATCTAACTTTATTGCCCAATCAGTCCTATTGGCATAAATAGTTTTTGCGAAGATGGACTTGATTTCTCTATTGGACACTTTAACTTGTCCACTAGTCTGCTGATGATAAGGTGTTGCAACCCTGTATTTCACTCCATATTTTTCAAGCAGACTCTTGAATAGATAATTGAAAAAATATGACTCTCCCTTACTAATAATGGCTTGTGGCATGCCAAATCAAGAAAAGATATTCTTTCTCAAGAATACAGTGACGCTACATGCTTCATGATTAGGAAGCGCAATTGCTTCGACCCTCTTCAAAACATAATCAACTGCTACAAGTATATACTTCATCCCACTTGAACTTATAAATGGTCCCATGAAATCTATGCCCCATACATTAAATAATTCAACTTGGAAAATAGGAGTCATAGTAAGTTAATGTCTTCTAGAAATAGTACCTTGTCGTTGACATTAGTCGATTGCAAAAGCATAATCATGAGAATCTTTGTATATAGTTGTCCAATAATAACTATATTGTTGAATTTTATGAGCTGTGCGGGCCCCTTGATGATGACCCCAACTAGTGAGGAATAAGAAGCCTTGGGTATGCTCATCATCTCTACCTTAGGTATATACCTATGAATGACTCCATCTGTACAAAATCTGGAATAAATAAGGTTCATACCAGAAAAATTTCCTTACCTCATGCATGAACTTCTTTCTTTGCTGATAGGAAAGATCTTCTTAAACTAGATCACTAGCTAAGTAGTTTGCACAATCTGTAAACCATGGAATTAGATCTCGGGAAGCTGCTAGTATCTATTTGTCGGGAAAGCTATCATATATCTCCTACCCATTTGCAACCTTCTGCATAACTTTCTCCTCTAGTCTAGATAAGTGATCCGCAACTTGATTTTTGGTACCTTTTCTATCTTTTACCTCAAACTCAAATTCTTGCAATAAGAGCACCCACCTAGTAAGCCGAGGCATTGCATCTTTTTTAGACATGAGGTACCTCAAAGCTACATGATCAGTGTGCATAATCACCTTTATCCTAATCAAGTAAGATCTAATATTTTCATAGGCAAAAACCACTGCTAATAACTCTTGCTCCATCATGGTATAGTTTTTCTGAGCAAGGTTTAGTGCCTTACTAGCATATTAGATGGGATAAATGATATTTTACTTTTTTTAGCCTAGTACAACCCTTAAGGCCAATCCAATAGCATCACACATGATCTCGAAGGGTAAGGACCAATCAGGAGACACAATGATTGGGTAGTCACCAACTTCTCTTTTAGGCTTTAAAAATCCTTCTTACATGCATCATCAAAATTAAATTTTACCTCCTTCTCAAGAAGCTTGCAAAGGGGATTATCCATCTTTGAGAAATTCTTAATAAATTAGCTGTAAAAGCTTGCATGCTTTAAAAAGCTTTAAATTCCCTTCATAGAAATTGGGTAAGGTAATTTATCAATCTCCTCAATCTTTGCTCGATCAAACTTTATGCCTTTCTTTAAAATCTTGTGCTTGAGAACAACACTCTTTTTAACCATAAAATGATAATTTTCCCAATTATGTACCAAGTTGCTTTCTTCACACCTTTGGAGAGAATTTACCAAGTGCTCTAGGCAGTCTTCAAAAGAATCACCAATAACCAAAAAATCATCCATGAATATTTGATGGTGTCTTATACCATATAAGAGAAAATTCACCTCATACATCTCTAAAACGTGGTTGGAGTGTTGCATAGACCAAATGGCATGCGTTTGCATACAAAAGTTCCATAAGGATATGTGAAAGTCGTCTTCCCTTGGTCCTCAGGTGCAATAGTGATCTAATTGTAGCCTGAGTACCCATCAAGAAAATAGTACCATCCTCTGCCTGCTAACTTGTCTAATATCTGATCCATGAAAGGCATGGGAAAATGGTCCTTCTGATTCCATGCTATCAATTTTATATAATCCATGCACACTCTCCAAGACACATAGGTACTAGCTCATTCTTCTTATTAGGCACAACAGTAATTCCACCTTTCTTCAAAATGCATTATATCAGACTGACCCACTTGCTATCAATAATGTGATATACTACACCAGCATCCAACCACTTGATTATTTCCCTCTCTACCACCTTCTGCATCGAAGGGTTGAGTCGACAATGATGTTCAATACATGAAACATAATCCGATTCCAACTGTATTTATGAGTACACAAACCAGGTGGAATACCTAAAATATTTGTAATGGACCATCCAATGAACATCTTGAATCTCCTTTTTTGCAATACTGACAATACTTCTTCTACTTTTGACGATCTCAGATCAGCTGTAATAATCACCGGCAAAGTGTTATTATCCCCCAAAAATGCATATCGGAAGTAAGATGGGAGGGCCTTCAATTCTAATATAGGTGGCTCCTCAATGGATGTGCGAGCAGATGAAGTAGTTCTATTCTTCAAATCTAAGTCAAGATTTTTTGGTGTGAACTCATAATAACCTTTTCCCTGCAGTGCACATACTATCTCCTCATATTTCTCAGTACCATCACAATAAAAAATCATGATAACAGTTGTAAGTGCTTCAACACCTAATCTTACTTCAATAAGAATAACCACATCAGAACTATCATCCCAAAGAGTAACTACATCAACATCATGGAATAAATATCCCTCATCATCATACACATCAATCACAGATGTCACTCTCAACTCATTAACTACCTAATGGATTTGCAAACATTGAATATCACCTATTGATCATTGAATTTATCATCAGATGTCCCAACTCTAAATTAATTAATGTCCTGCCTGTAGCCAAAAATGGCCTCCCCATTATACTTGGGACTTGGAAGTCCACTTCACAATCTAAGATCATACAATCAACACGAAAGATAAAAGAATCCACCTTCACTAATACATCATATAAAATACCAACTGGTTTTTTCAATATCTAGTCTTCCATTACTAGTCACATAGTGGTAGGTTAGCTCCCAACCCCAATTGTTTAAATATGGCAAATGAAATAAGGTTGATACTAGCACTTAAATCACATAAAGTATGAGCAAAATTAGAAGGCCCAATTGTGCAAGGTATAATGAAAGCACTGGGATCCTCCTTCTTTTCCACCACTGATCTAGTAGCTAAAACACTACAATAATGAACATTATAATTGGCTCAGTGTTGTCTTCTCTCTTCTTGGTGATCAAATCCTTCATAAATTTTGCATACCCTGTCATTTTCTCCAATTCCTTTATAAGAGGTATGTTGACTGAAAGTTCTTTTAGCATAGATAAAAACTTCTGATACTTAGCATCTTCTTGTTTCATTTTCAACCTTTGTGGATAAAGAGTAAGAGGTTGTGCAAGGGGTTTCAGTATAGGCTCTAGAACCTTTTTTTCTTCTATATCCTGCTTGTTATAGCTTTCTATATTAATAGGATCATCATTAATCTTTTACTCATCATTAGTGGGTACAGAAGGGTCTACAGTGACTTTATCACTCTAAGTAGTAATGGCATGACAGTGACTATCATTTTTGGGATTTACCACTGTATTCTTCGAAAGAATGCCAAGCTGTCTCTGAATTTCTGTAGCTAACATCTAACCAAATTATTGTACCAACTGCTTGATTGTTGTAGCATACGACTTAACTTTCTTGTTCAACCCTAATAAATCTGCTTTTATTTTCTTCAGGCATCTCTCCTGAGTTTCTTGCCCCTTGTCCAGCTTAGAAAAAAGTGTTTCTATTCTAGACTCTTCATCTTGACTACCGGGTGGAATATACTTGTCTTTTTTTTACTTATTGTCATCTTTACGCCACTAATCACCATCTCTTTCTCTACTCCTATCTCTGTACTGTTAATTATAATAGTTTCGACCTTGATTCCCTTGCCTTTGGGCTTGGAAATCCACTAATTTACTATTAAGATACTTTGCCTCTTCTTCAAATTCGATCTCGAATGTTTTGGAAGTAGACCCCTGTGCCGCAACTACATTCACTTTCTCAACACTCATTGGCATAAATTATTTTACAAGTAACCCAATGTCTGTATGAAGCTGTGCAACGTCTTCCGCTACCATATAATGACCTGATCTATAAGTATCCATTGCTCTAATAGAATAAATACCACCACCACATTCTGAATCTCTAGTACGTCATACTTTATTGGTCACCGCAATGTCATCAAGCATCTCTTGTGCAGTATCCTACTGAAGATACATGAATGCTCCTCCTAAAATAGTATCTGCCATTTCTCTCAAATTGTTATTAAGTGATCTATAGATGATTTCTAGAAGATTGGACCCTCTAATTCTATGATTTGGTACCATGCTTACCTTCTTCTTGAATCTAAACCATGCCTCATACACAGATTTTGCAAAAAATTGTATGAAATTATTAATTTCATCCTTTAACTGTAGCATCTGTGCATGAGGGAAAAATCTACTAAGAAACTATTTCTTCAACTCGTTCTAAGTAGTGATAGATCCTCATGGAAGTTCCCCTAACAAAAGTGATGCTTCACCTGTAAAAGAAAATAGGAACAACCTCAATCTCATTGCTTCCTGATCAATCCTATAAATAGTATAAGATATGTAGATCCCATTAAAATTAGCAAGGTTCATGTTTGCGTCATCCTTACCTACACCAAAAAATACACACTCAGATTCTATAATTAGATCATAGCACTAGTTATATCAAACTTCAAATTGGGGGCTAAAGCAGAAGAAACAATGGCTCCGTCTCTTAGGCTCGACATAGCCCATATCATTTTCATCCTCCTTATAAGGATATAAGTGTTGATATGCAAGAATCAATGGAGCTCTGCCTCTCTAAACTTGATGATCATATACTTGTCTTGGCCTGACTAGTCCACCTTACTGAGCAAACTCAGCCTCCGCAGAAAGTCTAGCCTCTTTAACTTCTCTTCTTTCTCTCTCTAATAGGTGTTGCATTTGTATGTCTGCAATATTCTCTGCATCTAGTGGATCACGCGAGAGTGCCGTGTTTGGGTCAAAAGGTGGGGGATCTTGAACCCCATCATGAACTTGTCTTGATATCCTTCTAAGTCAGGCACCAAACTTACTTTCATCAATTTCTTACCACCCCCAACTTAGGATTTTAGCCTCAAATTATATTTTCAATTTTAAGGAGGGTATGGTTCAAAAGAGAAATACAAAGAATGGTTTACGGCTGGTAATGTGTTTTCCATAGAAAGGTACAATGGCTTAAAGTGGGTAACTAGGGATAATATCAATGCTTGGCTAGGCTTTTTAGGATAGAATGGGCTTCCAAAATCACAAAGGTGGCCTAAGATCATTTATCCAACCAAATAAAATCAACATTAGCTTTGCAAGACTAACAGGGCAAGTTTTAGATAACACAAGTGTACAAAAGATGAATACCAATACTAAAATCTTACCACACATGGCATGCAAAGTTTCTCCAAGGGGTCTCAAATGTCCCTCCTGTGAGAGAAAAAATGGGAGTATCTATTTCCATTCAAAAGTCAAGATTTTTAAAGCCATAAAAAGAGAAAAAGTTTTGTTACAAAATGGCTCACATCCATGCCCTTAATTTTGTTCTGAAATATTTTGGACGGTGTGGGGGGGGGGGGTGTTCATTTTGTGTTAGCCTCTCTCACATTTTGGTAAACTATGTCTGCAACCAAAGCCTTAGTGATTACATTTAGGTTCAAAATGGGTAAACTACCCATATGGCTACTCAGACTTCGCCAATGGTGTAAAAAGTGACAATAAATTTACAAAATCCAATGCCATAGGTACTCAAAACTTAATTGCAATGCTGGTCATGCATCACTATAATCCACAATAAAATCTAAAGTACTAAGAGAAAAAACTAAAAACTAAGAGAAAGGCATGATAATCTATAAAACGTGGACACCAACAGAGTTCCTAGATAAAACATCTCAGAAACACAACAAAATAATATCCAAAATGTCATCCCAAAACAAAATTAAAAACATTATCAAGAATATCATCAAAATTCACTACCCAAAAACATCCAAGAAGTATAAATATAGGGACAGACACCCCCAACTAAAAAGCTGGCAGTGTCCCCAAATAGTCAACAAGATAAGAGTAAATGATACTCTTTGAATTAGCATCACAAACTTCTATTTCCTATAAAACCGGCATCATATCCACCATCATCAGCACTATACCACCTAGAAGGGGCTCCATCATCACTCTCGACCCTCGATGAAGATAGACACTCTTTAGGTTTGAGCACCTTGAAGATGTCCTTTACCTCTCTCCACATATTGGTGAAGAATTTTTCTCTCTTATTTAACCTCTTCACCATCTTTTCTTATGACTCCCTAAGGTCCATATGTGATATTTCCAAAGTTGAATATGCTCTCTCTAATTTGGCACCCCTGGCAACCTGCTTTATCAGCTCCTTCCAATATATTTCATAATCAGACCGAGATACATATGAGTGGCGAGCAATGGAGGACTCCCCCGACATCTAAGATAACCATGGAACATATTCCCAGATAGCAACAAGTCTTTCAAAGAATTCTAGGAACATCTCTGGGACTCTGTCCATAGAGATACTCCTTTCTAGAAGTAGCTTGGTCCTTAGGAGGTCATTGTAATACTGGTTGTGGCTTTCCGAAGGCATGAATCTGGTATCGTCTAAGTCTCTCATTTTGTAGCTAAGTACCTATATAGACCAAACTTCAGACCATTTTTAGTATTTTCAAAGAAATACTGATGCTAGATTAACAAGAAAAGCGCATGTGGCAATGCTATTGGAGATTCTGGGGTGAAAAATAGATATGCAGAAATTTGGATTTTTGCAGACAACTGTCCTCAGGTATGGTGATTGCAGAGCATTGACTATGAACGTACATCCGCGATCGTGGTCATCAGGACAGCAAATGCAATATATGAGACCATAGTCAATAGTTCTGCCATCGCTCAAGATACGCGAAATAACACCAACTTTGTGTTTCAATTAGGCACACAAACATCGTGATCAGATAAAGTAAGCCTAGATTGCGAGATTTTTGCCCCAAACTTAAAGGAATTCACATTGAACTTATTTGGACATTGAATGAAAACATAATATACAGGTTAGTTTCGACCATTTTAGCTAAAATATGGGTACTCAAGACTTCCCTAAATAATGTGTAGACACCCTACAAATGCTAACCATAACAATAAACACAAATACACACAGTTATGGCATTATAAAAATAGATTTATGCCTATTTATAAACCACATGTCCCAAGCCTACAATTATAATAAAAGTAATGGACTTTGATACTACATACCAGATAAATTATACAAAAGGTTTGAAATGAAATCTTGGATAATCTACACAATTCCAACAAATAGGAGAATTTTGAGAGAATTTTAAGAATGAACGTGTGGGAAAATGGCAGTTGGATAGTCATTTCAACAGGTATATCCGTGATTGCAGTCATAGTTCCATGATTATGGATTGGTGGCCTCCGCAATTGTGGTGACATGGACTACAATCGCGGTACCTAAGGCCAAAATCTTTTCTTCTGCACTTCGCTGTCCAATACAATAAGCCAATTTCATAAATCCCTTTTTCAATTCAAATCAAAAGGTCTCTTAGCAATCACTTTTTCATGGATTATGCATGAGTAAATACAAAAATAAAATCTAATCTATCATGCATATATAAAAGAATACGAGCCACTTTTCATGGCATGATGGGGTGCCTCCATCGATTGCTTAGGTTAACATCGTAGCACGACTCCTCTACCAATTTCTTTTATGCTTCTAATTAGATAATTTGAACCTCCGTCCATACTTTCATTCAATATGCAATGCGCAATAGAGGGACAGAATATTCAGATTTTCTATGGTGAAACTTGGAAGATGTAAGAACATGGCAAACAAGCTTCGATCTTGCCATTTTGAAGATTTGAATCTTTTACCCAACTTCACATCTAGATTTTAGATTAGTTCCTTGGGTAAAAGTGAGCATATCAATAGGCCATTCCTTGTACTTTGGAAGTTGAGCATCTTGTCCTTTGATGGTTGAGGTTCTATGTGCTCTCTTGGAATGTCAAACTCCAAAATATAAGAGCTGGACTCTGTCATCCCACAATCCTCCATTTGTTCAAAGGGATGGATCCTCATCATATCCTTGAAGCATAATGTTGAAAAGTGGGTTGAATGAGGTACATCAACTAATTTTGGGTTAGCCTCCTATGAAGCATCTTCACCTCAAAATGAACTAGAGTCATTATAAGAGATTTGCTTTAATTCTTCTCTTAAATCTAGTATCATTTCTTTTATTTTGGTTTCTTCTTCCTCATATGAGTCAGACGATTGGAAAGTCACCGAGGAGTCTTCGTTACCAAGCTTGTCATCATAGCTTGGTTTCTCTTCTTGATAAAATTTCTCTCAAGAAATAGGCACGGTAGGGATTGTTTCAAGCTTTTCTTCTTTTCCCATTACCTCATTCTTGTCACTTTTCCATTCTTGATGCATGTATTCTATATTCTCCACCGTTGCATCTACCCAATCCAAAATAGCTAATAACCTTGGGTCACAACTATTGGACTCGGTTTGTTGCTTATCTTTCTTCTTATCATAAGACCTATTAATCTCATAAGAAGTACTAGCAATTTGATTAGTATAATAGGAGGAGGGGCATTTAGACAATTATCCTAATGTCCATTTCGACTACCACATAAAACACCACTATACTTCCTATAGGACCACCATTTTTTTAACGCTCAACTTACACATCAATTTAAGCGAAAGATGATCATCGTTAATAAATTTACCCAACTTTGGAGTCGAAGCTGAATCTATGAGGATAAATGTGAGTAGCAATTAAATTGATTTGGAATAATAGATACGGGCTAAATTTAAACCAATGAACAAAAAGATAAAAATGGAGGATATAGGTATCCATGCTAATATATATTTTTGGGTTTTTCTAGTATAAACTCATGGCAACAAATAATTAGAGTTTTAACAATTATGCATGGACCTTGGGATTATGCATTATTAAGGGAGTGATATATGGGTGTTAGCAATCAACATCAAATTAGTAAGACAAATATGGGTAGGTTTGGTTATGGATTTTGATGCTAGTCTCTCAACAAAACACCAAACTTTCACCTATTGAATCTTTCGAATACCTAATAGGTGTGTTTAATAATTTGTAACCACAACCTCAACCTAGGCATCCCTATTTCTAGGATGATACCCATGGTATAGTAAACCTCACATTTACCCTTATGTCTAAGATAGTGAAAATTTAGAAAACTACACACATAATTATCTATCATTGCTTTGGTTTCCACATCCCTCTTTGAAGGATGATATAGATTCCTACACTTCACCCAAAACCTTTCTTTCGAAGATAGCCCTAAACTTTCTAGAGATTGGAGCTTTCACTCATCAAACCCATGTGGGTATTTGGGGCTTTCACCCATCAAATCCTAACCAAATTAGCATAGCAATGATAAAACCCATAAACATGAATTACCAAATAGATGCTAACATTAACAACCCATACACACTGTAACCCTATTCACACATAACCCTAAGATGGAGATTTAGCTACACATAAGATAAATAAGGATAGATATACCTATAATCTCCATTGAAATTAATTTTTGAAGATTTAAGAAAATCTTACTTCAAACTTGGATCTCCCACAATAGCAACAATGGTAGTGAGAAAATCTTTCACTTAGAAAGTCTCCAATGTATTCTTCACCTATATTTACACAATATTTTCTTATCCAAAAATGGAGGCTATGCAGTCAAGAGCTAAAACCTAAAAATTTAGAAAAGATGTAATATCATCCATGCAGCTAGGGTTTGAGTCTTTTTATCAAAATTAGGATCAGCCACATGCATTTCTAATTTTTCCCTTGGGCTAAATATTTCCACTGAGCCGCGATCGAACCATCTTGGCCGCAACCATGGATACCACGACCTTGATAGAATCACGTGATTGCAGTTCACTGACCATCATTAACTATGCAATCGCTGTCAGTAGACCGCGATCGTGGTAACTAAGGCCCTTCTATTCTAGGTCTTCAGCTGTACTTTCTTGCTCCCTTTTTGATCATTATAAGCTCCATTCCATATCTTTCCATCCATTCAAATTTATCCCTATATAGAGTGGATATTAGTGCATTTAAATACAACTCTATTTCATTTATTCATCCAAAATAAGGTAATGTGTATGAATGTTGAGTGCGAGTGAGTGGTAAAATCACCACTCATCAGTCACCGTATTGCTTCTTGCTATGACCTCAGTTCATTTTCACTTATTAGGATCAAGTGATTATATGGCATACAGGGACTAAAAGGTAGAGGTAGAAGATCCCAAATCACTTTCTTAACTTCTTTTTCCAATCACTAACTCCTTATTTAAGATGGATGCAAATACAGGCTATCTCAAGCTACTGCAGCTACTTGAGATTAATTATTGTGAAGAAGATTAGGATACATGCATAAACCCCAGAACAGATGAGTAGCATACTTCCTCTATAAAGATAATCTGTCATAGTTCCGACAACCTTAGTCAAGGAAATTAGCTACTCATGTTTGTGCAAGAAACCATAATTATTAATAAAGAGAACATAAAATTAACTATACAAGGATTAGATGAATAAACTCCAAAGTCTTGAATTGAATAAAAACCTGAAATCACAAGAATAATTGAATAATTATTGTAAGAATGTGTACCCTATGATAAGAATAAGTAACCTAATAAAAGGTAAAACCTAGGGTATTTATAGTATCTCAAAATAACATAAAAATCCTAATAAAAAAGAGAAAGGTAAAGTTATGTCAGCAGTCGGTATGGCTCAATCTTAAATCATACCAGTATCATACGAGTTGTATCTTACTCTTTCATATCTATTCCAGTGTCTGATCTCCCAAGGCTTCAACTTTTGTTCAGCATACGACTTCTTCATACGAGTCGTACCTGAGTGTACGGCTTGTGTCCACTTATATTGACCTAGGAATTTTGTTTTTCCAAGCTTTGAACACTGGTTTGTGTACGACTTTCCTATACAAGTGGTACTCAGACTTCCGACTCATATACTTCTGAGAATTCAATTCTTGGGTGGCAGCTTAGGTTGTGTTATGCTTATGACTTCTCTGTACAACTTGTTCTCTGGCTTATCACTTAGATACTTGAGTCGTATTTTCCCCATACTTTTTTTTCAGATTGGCTTTTTGTTCTATTGTGTATATGATTTATCATACGAGTTATGTTGAGTTCTTATGACTTGATAGCTGACTCATACATTGATCAAAATTGGTCATACATTGACCAGAATTGGTCTTTACTAGGTCGTTTTCTTTTTTTTTTTACAAACACTGTAGTAGAACCATTTTACCTGCAATATACACCAAAGTGCATCATATCTAATAAAATATCCTAAGTTCATGCATAAATTCATGGTTTTAAGCATCAAAAGTTCCATGTTTCCACAACATATCAACCCTCCCTTCTTGAATTTTAACTAGCTCATGGAAACGTCCTTTGCCAGGCATTAATGCCTAGATCAACTTTGATAGTGGTCTAATGGAAATGGTCTAGCATAGGGTATTGATTTTCTATGGAAACTGTATCAAAGGTCCTAATATGTGTCATCTCATGTAACGACCTCACAAATGTTGCTACAACTACTGCAACCTCAATCTCATCTTTAACAATATTCTCTACTACCTGAGGGTCTATCTGAATCACAGTGTGGACCTAGTACTCAAAGAACTAATCTATCTCAGCACTTTCTACCTCATTATCTGAGACACAATCAAACTTATCAGCCTCCTCCTCCTTCTCAATCACTGGAGCAGTATTACGAACAAGTGTAGAAATTGGGGCAAGTACCTCAAATAAAAATCCCCAGAGACTTGTCACATCAGGGGACCAAAGGTCATCTAAATAGTTTCGAAAAAAAGCTAGCTCATCCTGTATCCTAGTTAATACCTTAGGTAGAACAAACTATCAAAGAGTACTCAACTCATCTAAATTCTTCCCATAATGCCTCAAGGTCATATGGAAACTCTATATATCCTCACGTGCCAACTTCATAGCAAATTTTAATACACTATTAATCATTCTTGGTATTTTTATCTTAAGCTTAGCTGACCTAGAATCTCATTAATAGGCTAACTATACCCTTTTGATGGTGTCAACCTGAGTCAATAGGGACCTAGATGAACTTATAGAAGTAGATTTTTGAGGACTAGGGCCACTCAGTCTAGGTGGCTGCAAACATGTTCTTGAAGCCAAGGCCATAGGGGTAATAGTAGGAATGGACTTATAAGGAGGAGAGTCCAAAACCTTAATAGAAGTGGGCTGGCTAGCACCACTATCAAAAGGACCCATATCAACTATTAGGGAATCTGTCTCCTAGGATTTCTTATTTTTCACCTTATCTACTAACTTAATCCTAGTAATATCAACCATCCAGACATCTGTGTACTTAATATATTTATTCTTATTAAAAGAAACCTCCGCACACTGGTATAATTCTATAATCATATATGGTAAACAAAGGAAGGTATACTTTTGCTGGGCTTGGATAGAAGTTTCTGAGACAATGTGCGATCCCAAGTTTAAAGCCTCCTTGCAAATAATAGAACCTATAAGTAACTCCTGAGGACTCACCAAGATAGACTGATTTGGAGAGGACAACAAATTGTTACAAATAAATCTAAACCTTATTGAGCTTACAAGTGGATGTATGCCTTATGAATTTGACTGTTCGGTGCAAGCTATGAAGGTGCAATATTACTCAACAAAAAGGATACCAAGCCTGTCATGCTTCTTTCAACTTCCCAATAATGTAGTGCTACTAATAATTATACACTCTAAGACCTCATTTGTAATATTGACATAAAAAGACACATCTACGCTTCTCAACCACAAAATACCCATCATCGTCTGAGGACCTCTTTTTTTCATTTTTGGAAATAATTCTCCATGGGACATATAAAACTTCTTAATTTAAGGTTTAAGGGGTTCAATGAATACCTTAAAGCCATGAAAATATAGTGCTAAAAGGACCCAATGATTATTGCCTCTAAACTATTGAAGCTAAAGAATTGCTCATCTATGATAGTACATTACTGCATCACTTTGAGATGATTCAAAACATGATGGGCCTTATGAGGATGCACGAAAGGTATAACTACAATTGAAGAAGGCTACTCAACCCTCTTCTTATTAGACAAGGTAACTTCAGAACTGTGAAGAGGCTCGTGGATAGGCGTAGTGTCTTACTACTTAGAGAAATATATACTATACACCTCTAAGTTTGAATCGTGCTCTGAGATCTCATCTAAAGTAATTGGGGCTTTAGATTTGACCTTATTACCTTTTTTGCACTTGTACACTTTCTTGGTGGTTGCCTCCTCATGATTGCTTACTAAATTAGCAATATTTGAGGAGGGAGAAGGAGATTTGGACTTTTTATTTGATATATGCTTTATTTAAGGCATCTCTACACATAAGAATAGCAACGGGATTGGCCAATGTTAGTAAACCAAACCAATAAAAAATCTAGATATACATCACCAAATGATTCAGTACATAATCCATCAAACCAGTGATGCTATAGTACATCATCGAATCTAATAGAAAAATTATGGTACAAGTTGAAAAAGAAAGGTGGGTTATCAGTGATACACTAAAGTATTTTATAATACTCCTCTAGCACTGTTGAATCGCTAAAGCATCACTGATTTTCCCTTTTAATACAAAGTGTAAAACAAAGTACAACTTTCAAAGCTTATATAGAATTTATTCAATAAGACAATGAACTTCAACCCAAACTCTGCGTGCAATTTGGTGCAATAATTAAAAGAAGAGAAATGTGTGTGTGATTGTGCTAAAGCAAAAACTTGTTGAAGTGAGAGAGTTGATGGAAGGAGTAAAGTGGGGAAGCGAAATGCTTTTGAATAAGTACCAAGGGTAAATGGATAATGGAAAGTCAAAGGTCAAGAATTCAAATCATAAATTTAAATCCAACCAAATCGGTGTCATTTTTCCATCGCGGACTGTATCGATGATGCGTCTATGTGGAGTTCAATTGACAAATGTGACAATTTATTAGACCTTGGGTTTTTATTCTTGTGGAGAATATTGGTGATGGTATATCTATCACTGATAGAGTCAGCGATACACCAATTTGAACTCACCATCACTAATTATAACTACTTGTTTGAAGTTGAGAAACCCCTTCGGTAATGGGCTTCAACTATGCACCAATTTTCTTTATTCATTGCTCAGCCTCCTCACTGGAGCTTGGCACATAATTTTCTAACTTTTTATCCTTGGACTTGGGTCCTATCATGTTCCCTAAATTTCACCTCTATCATTTACCTACACAAATCAATAAATATTATTTAAATAAAAATAAACTTGGATTGTCTCCCAAGAAGTGCCTTAGTTTTTGTCATGGCATGGCATTATTCTTCATTCCTCATGAACCATCTAGGTAGATAAACTACAAGAAAACCACCTTTGAGAGAAACTTGTTGTAACAACCCCAGACTACCCCCTAGTCGTCACACGGTGCTTATAGTCCTGAGGGACCACAAGCTAACCCATGAGCTAGTATCTGCTGTGAACATTGGATAACATGATCATAAATGTGGAAGAATACTAACACGCCATAAGGTTTTAATACCTGAATTTAAAACTAAAATATGAGTCTATAGAAATAACTGACTGAATCTGATAAAAATAATGATAAACTGGATAATTAACTATAATATCTAAATACTGAATAACTGAATCTAATATCTGAAAAGCCTCTAAAACTGACTGACTAAATATGAGTTGATGGGACAGGCCCCCAACTAACTCTACTAACTAATGAAATAGAGATATGAAGTAAAATAATCTGTCATTGAATGATGAGGACTCACCACTGCTACTAGACTGCTGACAGCCTGAGAAGTAAAGTCTAAGCGCAGTCTAGGAACTGAGCGTCAGCACCTATGATATAATATATCATAGCGCAAAAGAAAGGTATGCGATCAGTACTTTGGATGTACTGGTATGCTAAATGAGGTAGGATGATAGACATGATTTCATGAACAGAACTAATAATTAACTAAATATGCATATAAAATATGAAGTAAGGAGTAGAGAACATAGAATCTGTAGATACTACAAATATGGAGAATTTGTAAATATTGAGTATGCATAAAAGTTTGTAAATACTGAAGATACATGAAAATCTATAGACACTGGGGATGCATGACCAAGCATATAACATGGAATGAGTAAAGTTTGTAAACTGAAATACTGACAAAATACTGATATTTGTATGCTTTGGTCAAACAACTCTAAGATCTCAGAGCTCGACTATGACTATGACTAAGACTACATCTGAGAATGTGGGAGGTATCATCAAACTGACATTCCCCAATTTGAGCTAATCGTGTTCCAACCTGTAACCCTAGTTGGAAGGGTGTTAAAATTGTGCCACAGGTACTAACGCTGACTGTGTGGATCCACTAAACTGATATAATATCCAAAGGACTAAGGGTGTCAAGCCTGAAGTGGCGGGTGACTCCTGCGAGATAGTCAAGCCTAATCTGACGGGTGACTTCTCATACCCTATGCTGGATACATAGTTTTAAAGTATAGGGACTGCTACTAATGACTCTGCCTATCTGACAGATAATCCGCCATTCCTACACTCGCTCGGTGCTAAATCCTACTCCCAACTAAAAGACATTGAAATACTAGACTATTCTAAGTTCATCTGACTGGTAACTGATTGTTCTGATAATGCTCATAGTATGTTCTGAAAACTATTTAGTAATGTACTGATACTGGACTATGGAAGAAGCTATGGATTTCGGGTATTAAATACCACCAAGACTCAAAACAATAATAGCTAAATGACACTAAAGCTTGAAGGACAAAACATGAAGGCTTTTATTTAAATCAATCACTCTTGTAGGCATTTTATCAAACACTTGTAGTTCAGATTTTAAAACAATCATAGGAATGCCATAAAACTTATAAAAATAGAATGAATTCAACATAATAGTACCAAATCATGATTTAATTCAATAACTAATAATATTACGACATGGAGAATTGAATAGTAACGATAATTTCATGGTAACATGGTATAAAATCAATAGTGCATGGAGATTCATGGATGAAATCATAATTTTAAAACATAATAACTTGAAAAGATTATAACTTTGTAATTTAAATAGGATATTTGGACTCCATGGATGAAAGGGATCCATGGATGAACATCTAACATACCTTAACTGATGAATTTCTAAAAGTTCTTGGTGAATTCTTGAGGATTGACCTTAAATTTGAAAATTTCTTGATTGGGAAGAATTTTCTTTGATTTGGGGAATAGTTATTAAAATAATGAAATAATGGGTTAATTAGGGTGAATTTTGTGTTAAAGGCTGACTAGGGTAAGGGGAAAAAGACTGTAATGCCCTCAGATTTAAAACTCAGAATTAATAAAAAAATTCTTAATTTTGTGAGCTGGCGCGACACGGTGCTATCGTGCCATGTCACTGGAATTGGACAACTAGGAACTGAGGGCTTGGTGTGACGCGGAGGAATCGCGTTGTCCTTTTAATTCTAAAATTCACCATTGGCGCGACGCGCCATTATCGCAATAGGACACTGGAAAAGGACAATTAGGATTTTTGCTGACGAAGTGATGCGGTGGTTTTGCGGAGATTCATTGAAAATTGACAATCATCATTTATGCTGGATCCACAATGTGCTAAGGGTTAAATGACATTGTTTAATGACTGAAACTTAAAATAACCATAACTTCTTACCCGATTATCGGATTTGGGCAAATTTTATATCATTGGAATGCTAATTTAATTTCCTACGCAATGGCAGGATCCAAACTAGAAAATAATGAGAGTTACAAAAAATTTATATACAAATACTCTTGTATTGGGAGTTATATTACGCTAAGAAAATGCGGGGTATTATACTTGTGGTGATACTTAACTAATTTTCCATTTATGGTAAATCGGGAACCTGAGTCATTCTCTAGTTCAACTATCCCACTAGGAAAACATTACGCCACTATGAAAGGGCCCAACCATATTATGTTGAGCTTACCCAAAAATAATTTATACCTCAAATTCAACAAATACATCATCAACTTCTTTGAATTCCTTTTTTAAGATCTTAGGGTCATTCCACTTCTTCTTACACTTGTTATAAATAGTGGAACTCTTATAAGCTCTCAAACGAACTTCATCAATTTCTTGAAATTGACACACTATTGACTTGGAGGCATCATTCCAACTCATATTCAATCTTCTTAAGGCCCACAATGCCTTATGTTCTAACTCAATGGGAAAATGAAATTCTTTTCTAGACACTAGTTAATATAATTACATATTAATGGTAGTTTTAAATATGGTACTATAGGCCCAAAATGCATCATCAGGTTTTCGTGTCCAATCCATTCTACTTGTTCTCACAGACTTCACCAAAATCCCCTTAATCTCTTGATTAGATACTTCTGCTAACCCATTATCTTGAGGATGGTACGAACAATCCACTTTATGCTTGACTCCATATTTGGTAAGAAAGGACAAAAATTATTGGTTGAAAAAGTGAGAACCCCATCAGTCATGATAGCATGAGGAGTGCCAAATCGGGTAAAGATGTACCTCTTCAAAATTGGAGTAACAATTTTAGCTTTATTATTTGTCAAGGCAAAAACTTTAACACAATTGGAAACATAATCGATTGCAACCAAAATGTAATAATTTCCATACAAACTTGTGAAGGGTTCCATGATGTCCAAACCCCATACATCAAAGAATATTACATCCATGCTTGGTTGTAAGGGCATTTCATGTCGTCTTGAGATGTCTCCTTGACTTTGTCATTGCTCGCATGCCCTCACTAAATCATGTGAATCACTATATAATGTTTGCCAATAGAATGTACTTTAGAGAACCTTGCTAGTTTAACGCACACCACCATAATGGTCCCCAGCCTGTGATGAATGACATGCATCAAATATGGATCTCATTTATCCCTCCATAGAACACAATCGAATATCTCCATTCGTACACTCTATACATAGGTAGGGTTTATCCCATTAATATAATTTTATGTCATGGAGAATTTATTATTTTTGTTAAAAAATTAGGTCATAGGGGAGTGCCCCACGCACTATGTAGTTTGAAATAAGCGTACCAAGAAACCACATTCTTCAAAATAGCCATGAAAAGTGTATCGGGAAACTCATTATTTATCTCATATTCATTATTCCACACTTCACCCAATTCAAGTCAAGATAAGTGATCTTCAACTAGATTTTCAAACCCCTTTTAATTTTTAACTTCTAAATCAAACTTATGTTGGATTAAGATCCATCTTATCAATCAAGGTTTTGCTTCTTTCTTGTCCATTAAATAAAAAAGAGTTGCATGATAGATGTATACAATAACCTTCACACCTAATAAATAGAAATAAAACTTTTTAAAAACATAGACCATAGGAAGTAACTCTTTGTCTATTGATGTATAGTTGCATTGGGAATCTTTCAAACACTTTATAGCATAATAAATTGGGTGAAAACTTTTATATTTCCATTAACCCAACATCATACACAATGACAACTCATTTAAGTCACTTATCAATTAAAAAGGTAATTGTAATGACCCTTCAGGTTATTTTTCAAATTTATGCTTATCTTCACTGTTTGAGCTTCTCCATAGCTGCCATAAGTCATTTATGACTTGCTGGGACCGACAATTTGGTTATCAGGAAGTTCATTTGCTTTTTAGAACTAATTTTCTATTTATAAGTCTTCACTAATTCCAAATGGCCACCGAGTCAAAACTACAGCAAAACAATCTTAGACACAAATTCTAACCGTGCCAACAGATTTGAAATATCAATTTTGGATAGGCAGACCATTGGTTTGGGTCCCAATGTACCTAATATTATTTTGAACTATCAATCAAAAAGTTGAAAATTAGAAAGATTTGGTGTAGGACCCACATTTGGTCGAAACGACCTCGAATTGAAAATCTAACTTTACCAATGCATCCAAAACATTGAATTTTATGTGGTTACATATTTCATTTACAGAAATTGGATTTTGGATGCATCCTAAGGAATTGGCCAAAACTTGGAATCAAATTCCTAATTTCAGTTGTCATATAATGCAGCAAAGAACCACAATTACGGAAGGAGACTCACAATTGCACTACCATAATTGTGGGACACATGGGTTCGCCATCACCCTAGCTGAGGTCCTGGTAAGGGATATCATATAATATAGAAAAGGACCATGATCTCAAAAGGAGACTCACAATTGTGATGCCATGATTGTGGGACATGTGGGTTTGAGATCACCTTAGTCGAGGTCATGGGAAGGGCCATTTAAATACTCATTTTGGATAAGAATTGGCTAATTTCTTCCTTAATTGAGACCTAGAAACCCTGATATGATGTTCTAATCACAAATTAGTCATGGTGGGTGACTCAGGAGCTTAATGATCATCTTTTATCGTGATTATCAAATTTAAGGTAACAAGCCCTTGAATTCATGCTTGAATTTCCTAGTTAGGACCCAAAACCCTTGGGGCTTGATTTAAGATCAAAGTATGCTTAATTTTTACCCATTCCTTGAGGTTTATAATTCTTTGTTCAGGTGTAAACATTGGGTTGGCCTCGAAAACTCATTTTCTATATGTGGGACCCACTTGGGGTTTTGGTGTTGTTTTTAGATCCGAAGCACAATAGTGCAATATGGGTATCGTTAGACTCGTATTGATAAGTAAATTATGGTTTTATTAGTGTGATGACATTTTTGGGATTGTGAATTAAAGTCGAGCGGATATGGTGCATGATGTGAGGTTTTGCAGTTCGACTTCTAGGTAGGCTTGTGTATGCTTTTCTTCCTAGATGATGCGTGATATATATTTTATGTGAATGTGGATGTTAGGCTTGGTTATTCGTAGAATAAATTAGCCTTGATTGTTGATGTTTGGGTATTAGATAAGGGTTTTTGACCCATAAGATAGTTTGTTTATAACCCTTCAGAATCCTATTGCCTTCTTCCTAGTTTAGATTGGTTTGTATCATAGATATGATATGCTATTAGGTTTGTGATATGGTTTTAGCTTTGGAAGAATGATTAGCATATGGTAATCTTATTGGAATAGTATGGTAGTATTCAAATCATGATTTGGGTAGATTTGACTTAAATGCTCTTATTTCTAGACGAAGTTCTTATCTTAGGATTAGTTATGAATTACTTAACATCTAGAAGTTTAAATAGATAACTTAGCCTAGTTTGGGGTATATTTTGCCTAAATAAGGAAATTGAGGATTAGAAGTGGGATAGTTGGGCCCACTTAGGCCAAGAATTGTGTTAGCCTTGTGGACCTAGTTGCAGATATTAGGCATGGTTGAGACTAGAAAACCTTAGTATAAGGTTACTTCATGGCTTATTAAATGATGCTGTATTTTCCCTAAATAATGATATTTGAGCCTATAGAGATACTACTTCCTTCTTGATATGACGTCTAACACATAGAGATGTTATTCCCTCTTAGACTTGATATTTGGCTCATAGAGATGATATTTTCTCTTAGATATAACATTGGGTCCTTAGATATTTTATTCCTGTAACAGATGATGTTGATCCTATAGAGATGACTTTTCTCTTAGATATGCTGTTGAACCTATAGAGATGCTATTTCCTCTTAGATATGATGTTGGGCCTATAGAGATGCCATTTCCTCTTAGATATGATATCGGGCCTATAGAGATGCTATCTCCTTTTAGGTATGATTATTGGACCTATAAAGATGATAGTCCTCTTAGATATGACAATTGACCAAGAGAGGTGATATTACTCATAAGTTAGGATTATGACCTATTGCTACGAGATATATTATAGATGAATTCATGCATATTGATATTATGACCTCTAGATTTAAGATATCTCCTATGTTAGAGATGATTATATGCTTATTGATATTATGCCTCTTAGATATGAGATGCCTTCTATGTGAGAGATGATTACATGCTTATTGATATTATGCCTCCTATATGCAAGATTCCTCTAATGTGTGAGATGATTAGACATATGCAATAGCTTATAAATATGATTATTGATATGCATTAAAATATTTATATCAGTCAAAGTTTGTGATTCTAATGTTGTGATTATTTCAGGTATATTATTTGGCCGAGGGCAATGTTATGATATTCATTGGACATCTGAGAAGTTTTTATCATTATAAAGGATGCAATTACATTTTATGAATATTCATATATATGTTTGTATACATATCTCTCTAGTATAGGATGGAGAAAGATGTGGTATGATGCTTTTTGTTCCACTGATTAAATACTGGTGATGGCATGCATAGATTTGGTACATTCATGATTATTATATCGGTGATTGATGTGATTATAGTTGAAGTACGATCTTATGTCTGCTCTTCCTAATCGAGGGTTAAGCTATGTAGTAGTTAGGTGTCTATTAGGTGACTATAACACTTGATGACTTAGTTTATGATTTCGATTAGTTGTTAGACAAGAAGTATGTATCAATGAGGCTAGATAATAAGAGATTTTAGTGATAGAAAATGACTTGATGATAATGATGAATAATTGGTAAATGTGGAATTGTTGGTAAATGATGGTTAGTTGAAAAATGGTGTTAGTTAATAAAAAGATGGTTAGATGATAAATGGTAATGTGTCACCTAATTATGATTAACAACTATAGTTGATTAGTTGATAATGCTGATTAGTAGATAAATGGAGATTATGGCCTAGTGATAAATCTTGGCTAGATGTTAGGTATTGGCTACTGAATTAATAACGTTTAGTTGCTATCCCATGAATAAGGATTATGCGAAGGATAATATTTAGGCTAATAATTAGTGCTCACATGAAGACTAGTGAATTCGTGGCTTAATGATCATAAGAGTTGGTTAGCTAATAATGAATAGTTGGGAAGTATTGATAAGTTAGATATTTTTATGATGATATGATTATGATTATGAGTACATTAACAGGCTTGTATATTTACCCTCCTCTTGCAACGTCTTGAGCTTGTGCACTTATTATATGTCTATAAAAATATGTGTATTGATGTTTATGATGATGTTGATACATAACAAGTCGAATGATATTGTGATGGTATAGTAATACCCAGAAAGGCTGGAGGATATTGTGATCCTATATTGATACCCAGAAAGGCTGGAGGATATTTTGATCTTATATTGATACCCGACAAGGCTAGAGGATATTGTAATAATAATATTGATACCTGGCAAGGCTGGAGGATATTGTGAAGATGATATTAATACCGAGCAAGGATAGAGGATATTATAATGATGTATTAATACCAGACAAGGACAAAGGATATTATGATGATGATATTGATACTCGATAAGGCCAGAGGATATTATGATAATAATATTGATACCCAATAAGGTCAGAGGATACTGTGATGATGTATTGATACCCGATAAGGACGGAGGTTTACTATACTGATAATGGTCATGATGATGACAGTTATGATAGAGATGGTTATTATGATAAGAATATGATATTAATTATGTACTTTGCATTCATTCCTACATGTGCATCTCCTATCACCAGTATGCACCTATGTCTATTAGCCGGTATGGGAAAATTACATAGATATAAGTGAAAAGTATGCCTTGTGTTGTTGTATGTTGATTGAACCTTCTGAGTCTGGGGCGATGGGGGTACACTAGGCTTAGATCGGTATTTGGTTTTCCGGAGTAGCTGGTTATTCAAGCTATTATTATCAGTGTTATGATTATTATTATGGCTAGCTTATGACATATTGGTCCTTGATCCATTATTGAGATCTGGGGTATTTCTACTACCTCTTCTATCTTATGATGGTACTATTATGCACTATTATTTCATGTCTAGCTAGGTGGATTAGAAGCCCTGAGTATGATAGTATTAAATCATGGTAGTACTATAATGAGGTTCTAGAATGAGGATATGATGATCAAGGTTATGCTTTGAGATGACCTCATATTATATGTGTGTGCATATATATATATATATCTAGCCATATGAAGTTATGGAACTACCGTATATCCCTTCCTTCATTTGTACATACTATATATTATTTCTTACCCTTGTATATGGCTATATATATACATATATATATATATATATATATATATATATATATCTTCCTTCAATCTTTATTTAAATATTGGCCTGGGGTATATGGTATAGTATTGATGTCTATTGATTGTGGCTGGAACAGGATAGTTCACCCGGATACTTAGTTTTATTATGGTAGACTCTTGGACATTGATCAGTATAGTTGTCCCTTATTATTTTCATTGACTTATTATATGAGTTTTGGACTCATGGGTGTAGATTTCATTCTATTTATATGTTATGTATATCTGCTTTATCTTTGGAGCTCAGTTGGTAGTTGCCTACTGAGTACCATTCATTTGGTACTCATACTACACTTATATAGCCTGCAGATCATAGTACAGGTTATCGCTGCTGATGTGTGCATGGTGCAGAGAAGTCATGGTTCATAGACTTAGAGTGAGCTCCTAAGGTTTTAAGTATTACTTATCTCTTTTTTTTTATATAATACTAATCTCTATATTATGTTCAGAGAGAAGTTGTATCAGTGTAGTTCTATTGTTATTTTACTTTTGTACTCTTATGATATTAGAAGCTCTTGTACTGATACCACTAGGTTTTGGAATTCTATTATATATTTATCTTTATTTCATTTATTCCACATTCTTTTCCCTATATTAGTGAGTAGTCCGTTACTAGCCATTCTGGACTACGGGTTGGCTTGCCTACTGGTGGGTTATGGTAGGCGCCATCATAACTCGAGAAATTAGGTTGTGATAGTAATGCCTAATCTAGAGCCACAATGATAAGAGCTGACACAAGTAACTCCTTGAGACGATTGATCACTCTTAGACAATTACCATCAAATTCAAAATTAATTCCCTTTTCAAAAAGCTTAAACATAGGATACATGATCTTGTAGAAATCGTTGATAAAGAGTCTATAAAATATGGCATTCCTAAAGAAACTTCTAGAACTTTTATGAAGATAGAAAGAGGTAACTTATCAATAACTTATACATGTGCTTGATCGACTTGAATACCCCAAACTGAGATTTTGAGTCTGTGCACGATACCTTCTTTACTACGAAATGACAATTCTCCCAATTCAATACAAGATTTGTTTCAACATAAATTTCAAGGACTTCATCCAAGTGATCAAAGAAAGATTTGAATGAGTCAACAACAATGGAGAAGAAGTCACCCATGAACACTTACATGTTATCCTCCACCATATCCAATAATATAATTAATGTTCACCTTTGAAGGATGACAGGTGCATTTCATAACCCAAAGGGCATACACTTGACGGCAGAGGTACTTTAAGGGCATGTAAAAGTAATTTTTCTTGATCATTGGGTGCAATAAAAATTTGATTATATCTATAATACCCTTCAAGAAAATAATAACACCTACATCAGCCAAACGATCTAGCATTTGGTTATGAACAACATAGAGAAATAGTCTCTTTCGGTCCAAGAATTCAATTTTTCCTAATGCCTCCTTACCTTCCAACCCATGACCAAATGGATGGGTATGATATTATTATTTTCATTTGGGACAACCGTAATACCACCTCTATTGGGAACATATTAAACCAGACTCACTCATGTACTATTTTATATCGAGTATAAAATACCCGCATCTAGCCACTTGATTATTTCCTTCTTGATGACCTCTTACATTGGTGGGTTTAGCTATTGTTATTTATCCATACTAGGATCATGATAAACCTCCAAATTAATTTGTATGTGGAAATTCCATGAGCAATCATAATGATGTTCGCTATGGTCTACCCTATGGTTCGAGTGTTCTTCCTCACAATTGATCTAATAGCCTCCACTTGCTAAGGCAAAAGATCTTGCATGACAATAATAGGCAAAATGTTACCTTTACCCAAAACGAAATACAAAAGATAAGGAGGAAATGAATGGAGTTCTAATTGAGAGGGTTCAATAATTAAGGGCTTGGCGGGAGGAGTTTCTCATTTTTTCAAGTCAAGGTCCAACTTACATGAATTAGTAGTATAAGAGCCAAGACCCATCAATAATGCAACCACCTAAACATATCCATTAATTTCTTATTTTCTAAGGTTCCAAAAAATACCTACTAACGGATCTCTAACAAAATCAACTTTCATAGCATTAGCCACTTCATTAGCAATCATGTCGATAATAGAGACCACTTGAAAATCCATAGGTTGATTCAAAGAATTGCACATATTGTAGGACATTTCTACATTGTTGACCTAAAATTTCATTTTTACCATACTCAACATTGGCTAATGCTCGATCAATAGGAAAGAATGGCCTTTCAAGGGTAATGGGGAACTCATGGCCAATTTTATAGTCCAAGATCACAAAATTGTCTGAAAAATAAAATAGTCAACTTTCACAAGTACATCATATAACTTACCCATGGGTTTCTTTATAGAATGATCTACCATAAAAGCCTCATAGTGGTGGGCTTGGGATCACCCAATCCTAGATTTCTAAACACGCCTAATGGCATCAAATAAATACTTACAAAATTATTGCATAAAGTTTTTCTGAGCTTGTAGACTCTAATGGTTCCTAAAATGGTGAATGTACCTGAGTCTATTTTACAAAAAATTGTTCTATCCATTATTGCACTACATATATGTGTCACCGTAATCATTTCGAATTCCATGACCCACTTCTCTGTCCTCAAGTCCTTTATGAATTTAACATGCTCGATCATATCTTGTAAGGCTTCCAACAATGGTATGTTAACCAAAAGGTCAGTAAATTTAGCAAGGAACTTCTTCAATTTTAAATCATCTTCTTTTTTCTTAAGCATTAGGGTAATGGAGGAGAGATTTTGATTTTGTGGTTTTAGACAACTGATCTTTTATTTAATTTTGGAACAATACCATCAACCACTTGTGGTACTTATCCGCTTCCAATATTATCTTTCACCGTTCTTGACTTCTCAATATTTGGCTCTTTTGGTATAGTAACTTCTTTATTTGATGTATCTAGCCACTTTATCTTTCCACTAACTTGTTCCTTAAACCCCTTTGCATTAGGTCTTCATTGATATTCACAAATCATTATTTAGAGTTCTTTCACTTATAGTGACAATTTCCATGACATGAGCATCGTTCTTTGAGTTTGCGATCGTATCACTAGGAAGGCCTTATTTTTTCTTGTATTTAAATTGGAGAAAATTTTACCTAAATAGGTCTCACGTTGTTTGATTGAGGATAAGAAAAAAGGGACAGTTTAATTGTGTAGCAAAAAGTTGCTCTTTATCTCTCTTAGCATCTAATCACTTCCTTCAACCACCATAAGGATGCATACAAGAACATCTTCATTCATTTACTTTTATGAATAATGGATCTTGATTCTTTACCTTTTACCCAATCATATGGAGGAACATGCCTATCAGGGTCACTATTTTTATCTCTCCTATCATGGTCTTGATCTCCTTCATTATCCCTCGAATCTTTGTCTCAATCATAATCCTTCCAACCATAGTATTTCTAATAATGACTTCTTTCCTTCCAACCTTAATTCCTACCTTGACCTTTATAGGTTGGTCGAGAATTCATCACTAAGAGCCTCTGCCTCATCATCATATGCATTAATTCCCTTAGAAGTAATGGCACTGGCCACCTTTGGGGCTGAGCCCATTACATGCTTGACAAGGAGATACATCTGTGTCGTAACCTTATCCATATTCTCATCTCCCTTCTTATCCCTCTTATTTTGTTCTTTACTTACAAAAGATGTGGAGGGAGACGCTACGACCACCTTGATATCTCTTGTATAACAACCACAACTTTTCTTGGTCACTTGATCCAATAACACTGCCGCAATACCATAAGTTTGTTTCACTACAGGCCTATCTACCACATTATCCACCACCATCTTGTTTAATTGATCTAATGATCGATAAAAAATTTAAACGAGCATTTTGTCCAAAACCTCATGATTTGGGAATTACAAAAACTTTTTATTAAACCTTTGCCAATCATTACGTAATGACTCATCGCTTAATTGTCAAAAGTTAATGATTTCATCTCTTAGTTGTAGCATTCTTGATGGTGGAAAGAATTGATCCAAGAATTCTTCCATCAGTTCAACCCATGAGCTGATAGAATTTGTGGGCAACTTCTGCAACCATAATACCACTTTTCCCATCAATGAAAATGGGAAAAATTGCAATTAGATGCACTTTTGAGATATGTGACTGATATCAAATGAAACACACACATTAATGAAATATTCAAATGAATATTGGAGTCTTCATAGGCTTGATCCCCAAACAAACCCTTCTTTTGAAGTAAATGAATCATGCGATATACAAGAGGCACTAGCTTGATCGGTATCACTGAGGCAATCCTCTTCCTCGAGATTTCTATTGAAAGTAGCAGAATCACATTCATTTTGACTCATGGTTGTAACTGTATGAAACTAAAACAAAAATAACATAAAGTATACACTACGACTAACTCAATGTAACTCATAAGACTAAAAATAATGAACACTGCATTTATTTACCAGCGATGATGCCATTTCTGAAAATGCTCAACTTATACTACAAATATGGAAGAAATTATTGTCAATATAATTTACCCAACAATATTTGGGGTTGAATCCACAAGATTAAAGCTATAGCTTCACTCTCAAGTATAACAAGTGACTACAAGTCAGATCACAACATGAAAATTAGACAGTAAATTAAAAATCGAGGATGGTTATTTGTTAAAACAATTGATTTAAGTGAATATTTTGGAGTTTGTTTGTAAAAATTCTTGCTAAAAGCTTGCAATCAATGGTTTAAAACACTTGGGGTTATACATTCCTAAGAACAGCTATATGATAGGTACATGAAAATACACCTACTCGCTCATAAGTCTTGACTAGGTTAGGTCTTAGGTATTGGTGATGATCTTTTGATCCACCATAAAATCTCACATGTGTTTTTTTTAAAACCCCATATTTCTACTCTTCAAAGCAGCCAATAGCCTCAAAATAGGTAATCAATTTCTAGTATCACCACTTAAATGAGCTTTACTTGAATTTTGTTAACTAAATCAACTTGTTACTGCATTCTCTTTTAAGCAACACACAAGTTCCATACTGTAACACCTTGAATCAGGTACCCGAAATGCTACATGGTGCTTATGATCTCAAAGGACCACAAGCTAACCCATGACTGATATTTGTACTGAGCACTGCATAACATACTGTATAAATGTGGAATAAAAGACTGAAGAGCCATAAGGTTCAAATATCTGATAAAACATAACATCTGAATAATACGGTATCACCATACCAAAATTGAAATAACTGTCTGAACATACTAGTCTGAAAGCCTCTAAACTGTCTAAATGAGGAGTTGATGGGACATGCCCCCAACTAACTCCAACTGCTGAAATAAACTAAGTACTGAAAGAATGAAATAATTAATTAATAACATCCTCGAATGATGAGGACTCACTGCTAGTCTGTCTACTGAACGTCTGATCTACTAAGAGTTCTCTGGATGTCGTGCTTCTGAACCTATGGTATAAAAGACCATGGCGCAAATGCTTCAGTATGATTAAATATACTGGTATACAAGTGAGGTAGGCTGAATACAAGGGGTTTATGTGAGTGAATAATACTAACTGACTGAATAACATGAACGTGAGAATACATGCATAAATATGTAAACTATTACTGAGATCATGACATCACTGAATTTAAATATAGATAACATAAGTTTCGTATAAAAGATATACTATTATCTGAATGACTGTGTCTGACAGTCCTATTTTTGATGGAACTAGCTGAGTTCCATACTAAACTGGGTAACTGTATCTGATAGTCCTAAATTCTGTAGAACTATCTGAGTTCTATTATTAAGACTAAGACTGAGACTGTAACTATGGGAAGTAGTTATCTAACCGATATGACCCAAATAGTTTATTATAGCTGAGTTGGGGTCCAATCTGTAACCCAATTAGAAAGGTGTCAATACCACGCTACTGGTTAGGAAAAGCTGTGGGTAACCCTCATCTGATAATGTCCCCAAAAAAGAAGGGTGGGACCCTCATCTAACAGTGTTAATCCACCCCATCAACCCTTATCTGTCAGTGTTAATGTCTCAACCTATGCTGGCTACATAGTTCTGGAAAACAAGGATTGCTTCTAAGGATCACACCCTCAATTGTCAGTGTATGCCCTCATCCTTGGGTTCACTCAGTGCTAATTCCTACTCTCATATGAATAGACAATGAAACATGATTAATTAAACTAAACTAGACTGGGTCCAGTGAGTTTCTCCGACTGATCGAATACTACTGAGATTACTGAGTTACTAAGATTTCTGAGATTACTGGGATTTCTGAGATTTCCTGAGTCATAAGCCTGACTGAATTCTCCTGAGCATGGCCTAACTGAGAGTATCTTGAAAACTAACACTGGCTCTAGGTACACAACTAAATTATTGGGTACAAGTACCCCCAGGACTCAATAGCATGAAACTAACAAGACATGATACTTCCTGGACTCACAACCAGAATCAACAATCCATAATACAATCATTGGGGAATTTTATAAGACACATGATTAACATGGTTTGGTACACGAATAGGAATGGATATAAATATGTCATAATTTCATAGGCTAATCTCATGAACAATCCATCAAAAAATTTCAATGCATAACAATAAAATGGGAGTCATTTGAACATAAGGGTAAAGCATGGGTTCATCAATTTGGCCATAATTGAGTCCTAAAGCATGATTCTTGTTCTCATGGGAATTTTATCAAACACATTGCATGCATAACCGTAGGATTAGTCATATGCACTAGTTCATACATCATGGTTACTTAAAACAACTCAATTTAAAAGTTTCCAACCCACATACTAGCATAATTTTATGAAAAATACATAAAAACTCAAAATTGGGATTCATACAACCACATCAACATAATTAAAATCAACCCACCATATGGAAATCACAATTCATGAGTTTAAAATAGTATTCTTAAGCTTTATGGGTGAAAAAAACCCATGAATCAACACTTTACATACCTGGGTGGATGATTTATTGAAGATTGGTAGAGGAAAGCTTGAATTCTTGACTTGGAATTAAACACCTAGGGTTTCTTGTTCTTGGGGATTGATCTTTGAGAGAAACCCTAATTTAGTGTTATAGACTAATAATAAAGTTATGAGCTCTGATCTAGTATAATTTAAGGGTTAAAATGGGTTGAAAAAGACCCAAATACCCTTTTAAAAATGGTTTAAAATCTCTAATCAAAAGTGGTGATGATTTGGGCGATGGTCCATCACTAGATCGATGGTCCATCGGTCCTGACCATCGCAATTAGACAGAATCTTAACTTTCTATCTCATTTGCGATGGTTTGGGTGATGGTCCGTTGCTCCATCGGTCCTGGCCATCGCACTTGACCAGAAGTCGGGTTCACTGCCTTAGTCGTGATGGCTTGGGCAATGGTCCGTCGCTAGCTCAATGGTCCATCGCCCTAACCGTTGCTTTTGGGCAGTTCTGACAGTTCTCTGTAAAACGTTCATAACCATTTACTCCAATATTGGATTCAGAAAAAATTGGTATCATTGTAAAGCTAATTAAATTTCCTACATGATAAAAAATTGAATTTGGGGAAATTCTATCTGATTTAATCATTACTCATTTAAAAAGTCATTATTAACTCTTCTGGAGACTAGATTTGACTTAAAGAAAGTTCGGGGTATTGCACATACTTAGTACAAGTTTTCAACCTTAATCTATAAGTTAAAACAAAAAAAATTTAGATAAAATCTTAACATAAAATCGAATACAAAGGTAAATTGATCTTGGGCATATTTGTACGTGCAAGTGTTAGTTATTTCCTATACTTCTATCAAATTAGTGAACTATATTGCATATATAGTCAATTGGTTGATCTTACTTTGTGTTCATTAACTAATAGATATGATTAGTTTTCCAGGTCTAAACTTTTTCAAGGATTGACCTTGTTGTGGATGTAAATACTAAACTTATGCACAAGTCAAGGCATTAGGATCAATAATGGAAAGCAAAACGAGCTTAAAAAGGAGTTGGAAAGGCATTTATAAAGTATTGGACTTAAATACAAGTGGAAGCACTACATGAGAATGGAAAATTTGAGTTTAAAACGCATATCCATGTCATAGAAGAAACACTCTATTTTATTAGTTTGTTACGGAGATGGCCACAAAGATAATTTCAAGAAACAGTGCGGGTGCACAATAAGAGCATACCACACAAACTAGGCTACACGATAAGGGCATGCCACGCTAGCTAGGCCACGCAATAAAGGCATGCCACAACCTTGGGTTTTCGGGCACAACTTATCCTACACTATAAATAGGACACTTAGCTGCTATTATAATTACTTTGGAATGACTTGGGAGAGAGAAAACACCCGAAGGAGCTCTAAATAAGGCTTTTCTTATTTACTTTCATTTTCTTATAGTTTTACCAATGGATTCAATTATTATGATTCTTTGTATAACTATGAGAGGCTAAACACCTTTTTTTATGGGATTAAGGCTACGGACATGATTACTTAACACTAAATTAAGTCTATCTCAAGTTAATTATCATATTTGGTTGTTCATATGTTCTTGTAATTACTATTTTATTGACTTACGACCTTTAGAATACGCCAATATTTCTATTATGAGCCTGTAAGGAGGAATATTAGATTATAATATAGAACATATGGAGTGGGTTCTTTTCTTTTAAATAAATTAAAGATAGGATTTGCGGGTCGTATAGGAATATACCTAATTCACCATATTTGGTTCAAATACGGTGAGATATAAAAATATGTTTGAATTAGTTCTCACATCCTCGCTCAATGATGTAGTTGTGGGGATAATTTATATAGATTATTAGCAGCTCAGATGACCATAATCATGTTATAAATCCCGTGAACCAATAACCAAGTTTGTTAACTTGACCAATGAGATTTTATATCTTCGTAGGATTGTTCAAATTGCCTTGGCGCTAGATTCTTCCTCATTAGTTTCAACACTTTTTATTCTCATTATTATTTATTGTTAAGTTTTAAATCTTCAAAACTCAAACCCTCTCTAGGTTACAACTCGCATTTAGTTAATCTTATTAGTAATGCTTTAACTAGATTGCCTACTAAGCATCATGTCCATGTAGGATCGATATTCGACTCGAAAAGGACACTTTATTACTTGCATAATCATGTACACTTGTATGTGCAGAAGGACGCAACAACTATTTGGAACCATTGCCTGGGATTTGAAAAATTAGTAACTCTCTAATTTTTAGTTTTTTTATTCTATCTGGTAAGTGATAACAACTTGGTCTTAGCTAATGAACTTGCAGGTATAGTTTTGAATCTCTATTAAGCTGGAAATATGAAGGGATTTAGTTAAACTATAACCTAAACCTGAGGGATACTTGCATGAATTGAGGAGAGAAGCAACACTTATCTATTCCATCCTGCAATTTCAAAATACTGAAACCATTCCCGCAGTCATGGTTAAAGAACAACTAGGCCATAGGACAGTGCGCAAAGTGGTAATCCCACAGACAACTAATTTCACCTCTAATATTCACAGACTAAAACTTGGGGGTGGGTGGGTTAGATTTGATCTTAAGCAAAGAATAATGCAATTATTACATAGCAGGGGGCAGTTCACAAGCTTGTTACTTGAGGATCCATAGGTCTACTTATAGCATTTCTTGGAGAACACACTGTTATTCTTACTGGAGTCTCCAAAGACTACATGAGGCTCACACTTTTCTTATTCTCATTATTGGGGGAAGCAAAAAATGGCTATAGGTAGAACATTCAATCTCAATCACAACTTAGGGTGAGTTGGCAAAGAATTTTCTCAACCACGTTTTTCCTACTACAAAAACTACAAGGTTGAGGAGTGAGATCTTGAGTTTCAAACAGAAGCTAGATAAGAATTTCTATCATGCATGAGAGAGTTTTAAGTCTTTTCTTAAGGATTGTCTGCATTACCAACAAAACCAATGAGGTTTTAACTCGTACTATTGTTAAAAAACTTGACCATAACACAAAAACTTTTCTAAATGCAGTTGCAAGTGGTCAAGCTTTGAAGAAAACTTATGATGGGTTTATATACACTCCTCAACCAAATTACTTAAACTAATCCCGAATGGTAGGGTGATGTATCTATAAGTCTGGTGACAAACTTGTAGGTATGATCAAGGTTGATAGTGTCACAACATTGGCTGCATACTTGGATTTCTTTCAGAACCAAATGATGATAAAGTTTACCTAACTGAGTGTGAATCAACCTCTGGCACAAGTGAATACAGTTTAACAAATTCTGATTTGGTGTGGAATTTGTACAGGTAGTGGTCACTTTTAAAACTTTTATGGGGAAAATCCAGAGTCAGTTGAAATTTATGGGCAATACAGGAAAGGGAAATCAGAATTATAGTAATTCCTAAAACCACAATTGGCAAAGTCAACCCAAGTACTCATGGGGAAATAATTAGGATCAACCTCAGTAATTTCCCCAGTAACAGGGTAATCAAAATAACATTTTGGCCAAAAATATAGAAGATACATTGAAGAATATCCTGGATAACCATGAACAAATGGCAGCTGAAATAAAAAATCAGCAACTAGCCCAAAAAGATTTGGAGACACAGTTCGGCCAATTAGTTAAGGCGCAAACACAAAACCACAAGGAGGTTTGCCTAGTGGTACAAAAAATCAAAAACAAGTGATGGAAATTAACTTGAGGAGTGGGAGAGACTTGATTGACAGTACTCCAAAAAAAAATCATGGGCATAATCATAGTTAGTCACATAGAAAGATGATGAGAAACAATTGGCAGGCAAAGAAGCTAAAAATTCAAGAAAGTCTGAGTACCCAAAAGAAAATATAGTTGAGCAAATACCAAAGAGATCAGAACCACCTTTCCCTTATATGCTTAAGAAATCCAAAGAGGATGCTTTTTTTAATAAGTTCTTTTACACGTTCAAAGAACCTAACATTAATCCTCCTTTGTTAGATGTTTTATAGTAAATGACTAAGTACGCTAAGTACTTAAAAGATGTGGTGATAAAAAATAAATCTTACTGATATTGAGATGGTTGCACTTACTACGGAGTGCATTTCTGTGGTGATGAGCAAGATGTACAAAAAGGTCAAGGACTTTGAGAGTTTTACCCTTCTCATAAAAATTAGTGAAAGTGATGAGGTCCATGCTTTGAGTGATTTGGTGGCAAGAATCAACTTGATGCCCCTCTCAGTGTGTAACACTCTTGTCCTAGGCAAACCAAGGCCTTGTTTAGTGATGATCCAAATGATGAATAAAACTAGAGTAGTATCTGAAGAAATCATAGAGGATGTTCTCACTAAGGTTGGTAAGTTCATTATTCATGCTAACTTTATTGTTTTTTATTATGATCCATATCACAAGGTGTCAATCATAGTGGGACATCCATTCTTAGCTACTTAATAAGCACTATTGATGTAAGAAGGAACTCTCAAAATGAGATTAAATGATGAGAAGGTAGTCTTCAGAGTATACAAAGCACTCAATACACTTTCACAACACAAAAATTTATGCATAATCATAGCTATAAAAGTAGAAGAGTGGGGGATGAAGAAGTGTAAACAAATAAATTACCTCTTCAAACTCTCGCATGGAGTTTCCTAAGTTAATAATTAAGTCTGAAAGGGAGAAACTTGAATAGGAGCCTGAAAAGGTTAGTGTGGAAAGAATAAAAGACTTTAAGAGTAAGCACTCAAACGTTCATGAAAGAGTAATAATATGGGATCTAAGTAGAAGGAAAAAGATGGGAAACTATGGTTGAGAGTTGTGAGTTGAGTAGTGCTGCGACAATAAATCAGGCACTACTTGGGAGGCAACCCATGTTAAGGTAATTATTTTTATTATTTTTGTTTTTCCTTTAGTATTACTTTTGGTTTAGTTTTTGTTTTGTGTTAACAGGTGGAATGAAAGTTTGAGTATGTGAGATTTAAACTAAGAAGCATGACAAAAACTAAGCGTTGGGTCCTTTGGACATCTTGGATGAACATGATGCTACTAGATAGGCCTAGAGGCCTCATAGAGTGTATCTATCCTTACTTTTAATTTATACTTCGGGAAAAAGTATACTTTTATGTGTGGGATGGGGAATCTTTGAATTTGTTTAAGGTGAAGTGCGAGGTAGGATTTTTATTTTGATTTGTTTTCTAGTTTTTGACTAAATTTACAAAAATTGCAAAATGATTTTATTTTTATTAATTTTCATTTTTTAGTGTTTGCCGCATTATTTGTCTAGTAGGAGCACAATTCACCCACCCCTCAATTTTTCTTTTCAATTTTTTTCTGTGGGAGGACCTTTGAACCCAGTATCCTTTTTTGATCTTTAGGAGGAATTTTATTTTTTTGTCATTAGGAATAAATGGTTATGTTCTTTCTACGTGCTATACTTGATTATAAGATGCAAGTTGATTTTGAAAGTCAAAGCTTGTGTAATGTGTTGAATGACTATTATTGAGATACCTAGACTCGTTTATTTGACTCTTATGTGATGTTGGATTAAGTTTAAATTTTTGCTATTGCCTGGTTGAGAGTCTATATGGATCATTCTTTATTTAAGTATAGTTCATGTGTGAGTGAAAGTTTTGTTAGATTCCATGTATATATTGATGTGTACTGATGTGTTTGTAAAAAAAAATAAAGAATGTTGGATTTGGGAGATGATATAGACATTTCTTTGATAGCCATGTTTTATACCTACTTTATCTACCCTATTTTCATGATCTTAGTTAGCCTAGTTGAGTCTTTAGACTATTCTTTGCTAGCCTCAAATGTATCTTATTCCCTTAATTCGTTGTAGTTTGATTCAAAGATTCTAAGTGCTTTAGTTGAGAAATTGAGATGTTCAGAAGTGTATTAATTGAAGAAGGAAAAAGTGAAAGTGAAGACCCAAAATAGAATCTATTGGCATATTGAAAAATTTTGTGTTGTGGTTGGGAGTAATGTATTAAAAAATTGATCTTTTGTGAATCATTCGATGATAGAAAATTCCCTACTAAAGATGTGTGAACTATCTCAAAGAGATGGGGCAAAACAAATGAGAGGTGGAAAAATAAAAGTGGTGAAATAAATTGTTTGGTTAGAGAGGAGTCCAATGTAAAGTGTTTTGTATTAAAGCACTTTAGGGAAGATAGTCACTATTACAGGCCAAAATAGTTCTTTCCCATCCCTTAACTTACACTACAACCCCTAAAGTCATACTTGAGTTTGAGATTTGATGTTATGATATTAGTGGAGTAATACACTAAGGAAAAGCTTATGGTTCATCTTATGTGACATCTGAAGTTTTTGTAAGAGTGGGCGGAATTAGAATCTTACACCCATTCTAGTGATAAAGTACATGTTGTGAGTGAATATGGGTGACTCTCATATGGTAAGGGTTTATGTTTAATAATGGATAGGTGATTTATATGATCTCTTTGTTGAGTAATGTGCATGAGTTTGCCAACTTGGTAGAGTCAACTCTGGAGGATAGGAAGTCTTAAAGTAGTATTCATGTGTTTTCAATTGTAATGTCTTTCCTAACCTAGAATTTGCTATTCATGTAGTTGTTGTAGTTCTATCTTGAGTATCTTAGATCATGTAGTAATGCTACAATCTTACTTGATTGGGCGTTGTGTAAAGAGTTGTTTGAGGATGAACAAGGCCTTATGTGTGGGGTGGTGATTTTAGGTGTATTTATATATCCAAAGTGTAAGTTATTTCCCATACTATTGTCTAACTAGTGAGCTACATTGCATATGTTAAGTAATTTGATTGAGCTTACTTGGCGTTCGTCAACTAATGGATATGATTAGTATTTTAGGTCTAGACTTTTACGAGGATGAGCCCATTTGGCGACATGCAGGACGCATCTTTGATGTGCCGATTATCTGTTGCGTCACCTGTAGGACACATCTTTGATGTGCCAATTATCTGTTACGTCACCTTTGTTAAATTTTTCTCCAAATCTTTATTTTTTTGACTCCTATCGGTTTTCTTTTCCTATTTCAATAACTTTTCGACCTTGACACTGAAATTTAATCAAAACAACATTAAAATGCATTCAAATTGGCATTGAGGACATGATTTCTCTCTATTTTTATGTCAAATGACTTGGCAAATTGCCGACTCATCATTCACTCCCTATAAAAGGAGCATGACATTCATGTGGAAAGGCATCCAATTCCATGTTTAACATGCAATTTATACTTACTCTATTAGTAAACATCAATTTATCTGTTTGTTTTCCATCAAGACTTACATGTCAAACGCAAAGTTATTCCAGAGACGTTTTCATCAAAAACACCTTCGAATTCATGAAAACCAACCTACAATAACTTTTTTCTTAATTTTATTGAATTAAGCCTATTACTGTATAATGCAAAGATAGCCTTGACATGTGGGCAAATGGACAACATGTATGTACCACCAGCAAGACAAAATTCAGTGACAAAGTAATGATTACGTGGACCAAGATAATCAGAATTGAGCCACACACATCACAGGATCCAGATACCGAGAGAGATCATATACAGAGATGTGAAGATATTTTGCTCTAGGAATAAGTCAATTGATGAATACTAGTTATTGACAGTAGTTATATAACTGATCCTTATACAAAGTCATGCATTACTTTTATCATTTAATAAAATTTATTTGGACGTCAACTAGGGAAATTAATGTATAGAATCCAGTCATTGGAGTAGAGCCCCTATATAAAATCGTGCAATCATCATGTGATAACAAGATTTTCAATTGTTGAATGCAATAATCAAGCATTCTCTGAGCTTTATAACAAATTTATTTTCCCTATTATCATATGATAACTAGCAGGTTCCCTTAAAGCATATCAGCTCTAGTCGGAAGCTCGTTCAACTACTCAAGATTTTTAAGTAATCTTCATTAGCTTTAGCTCCATTAGCCCACATATGATCTCTCAGTTACAATGTTCTGATTTTATTTTACATCGTTGTATCTTATAATTGCACGTCTGGCCAATTTAGGATGTTCTGGCGTCCGTTATCTAAAAGAATGGATCCCGATGCACAAATTTTTGTGCTTATGTGTGAATTCTATGAGTCCCACTGATATTACACTAGGGATTACAACAACTTACGAGAAGAGATGGTGCAATTGCTAAAGAAGAGCATCTAAGAGAATTCGTGGTTGACTGAACTAGATACAACTACGGGAAAAGTAAGGATATAGAACCTCGTGCTTACCCAATAGCACCCGATCACATGATTAACATGATCATTGGAGGTCAGAAGTAAAAGAAGTCATATTTACTGCAGCCAAGATGACCATAAAAACAGTCACTAAATAAAAGCAAATGAGGATGAAGAAGAGATTAACTTCGATAACAATGACCTAGAAGGCAACATGAACTCTACATAACGGTTTGATAATCTATATCAACTTTTGCAATGTTAAAGTTGAGCACATATTTATAGACCCAAGAAGCTCAACCAACCTTATCAGTTAGATGATGCTTGAAAAAATGAGCTTAAAGGATAACATCATTCCCTATGCAAGAAACCTATTAGGATTCAAAATGGCCAGTGAAGCAACAAGAGGCAACATTACACATTTGGTCAATAAAGTAGGAGTGGTTAAAGAAGTCATTTTTATATAACAGATGGAGATATGTGATACAAAGCATTCTTGGAAAACCTTGGGTTCATGATATGAAGGTCGTCCTAAAAACACATCTCTTGTTAAAATTCCTCGCTACAGAAGGAATCAAGAGACTTGGGGGAAAGTGTATTCATACCCCCAATATAGAATTCATTTAACTTGGGGAGGTTTAAGAAAAAACATAGCAACGCTTTTCACTTGCCAGGAACTCATAAGAAAAGGAAGTAGAAGCTGAAGTATATCGAGTACTGAGAACCTTTGTCGTACGAGAAGAATCAAAGGAAACAAAATCTACAATGGAGGAACACAAGCAAGTACCTACACTTTCTCATTAACAAGAAAATAAGATATATTTGCGGACTAAATTAACTCCGAGACTAAGATCAAACCAATAGATTTTCTTAAAATAAACTCAGATTTTTTTGCATGGTCATATTTAGACATGACCGATATCCTGTCGGAGTTTCCTAATCAAAAGTTGAAACAGAAACGATGTCAGATATCAAAACTCAAGAATAAGTTCATAAAGGTGGAAGTAAGCAAATTGCTCAACATTAGCTCCATTTGAGAAGTTAACTCCCCTAAATGACATGCCAAAATGGTCGTTGTACCAAGTAATGGTGAAATTAATGATGATTGTTGTATTTAGAGATATAAATAAAGCATGTACTATTAATTCTTTCCCTATGCCTCACCTCTCAAATAATTGATGCAACAGCTGGGCATGAGGCGCAAAGTTTTCTCGATGTTATTTGATTACTGTTAAATAAAGATGAACCTGAAATACCAAGAAAAAACTTATTTGTAACCAAATGTGGTACTTGTTGATATAACATAAATACATTCAAATTAAAGAATGTTGATAGTATGTTCGAAGAACAGATAGGAAAAACTATGCAAGCATGTAGTGATGACATGTTGACCAAGTCACTATATTTGGAAGACCATTTAGAACATTTGTAGGAAACTTTTGAAAACACTGACAATACAACATGAAGTTAAATCCCAAAAACTATGCCTTCAGTGTCGGGTCGGGTAAATTCCTTTGGTTTTCTAGTCTCCAATAGTCAATAGAGGGGTTAAGGCCAACCTGGATGAGATCAAGACAATTGGATAGATCCCTAAGTTACTCAATAATGTGAAAGATTGGCAGCTTTAAGCCGATTTATATCATAGTCCTTGTAAAGAAGCAACAACTACTTTACTCTACTCAAGAAGAAGAATGAATTTAAATGGTCTCCAAAATGCCAACAAGCACTTTAAGATTTTAAGAAGTATCTATCATCTACCAATGTTCTAAACTCAAAGTGAGAGTGAGAGCCTTCGGTATCATACCTTGTGATGTCAGAAGCAGTAGTTTGGACTGACATTGAGTAAAAAAGTACATAATGCCTGACTTATTATTAAAAAGTGAACATATCTCCTTTAGAACATAAATTCTATAACATAAAGTAATGACTTTTTAATGCCATTAATACTCACCATTAATTCTTTCAAAGTTCACCTGTCTTTGTCACTTTCAAATCCTATATAAAGAGCTCCTTCGGAAAAAAGAAATATACAACAAAAAGAAAGGAAAAGAAAAGAGTCTTCCTCCTTTTCTCTTCTTGAATTATTTTGGGCAATTGGTTTAGGCAACATTCAAACTTTCAGTCACGAGTGTACGTGTTTGGAAGTAGTTGTGGAACCTTGGGGAGCAACCGGGTAGAAGGATTTGCACCGGAGTCAGGCTAAAATCGCTTTCAAGGCAGTAGCTTACCACGACACAGTGTTTGTGACAACTCTCTTACTATCATTAACTCCTATCCAATATCAATATTGTAGTAATTTTTCCCAACAATTTGAAAGAGATTTTCTTACATACAATATTGATAAATGGCTATTTCTTTGGACGGATTTTTTCCTGATTTGTCAAAATTTGAGCCATTGGACGAAAATAATTTTAAACGTTGGTCACAAAAACTTCTGATTTTCTTAGAACAATTAGAAGTTGATTATATTTTGTTTAATGATGGTTCTAACATTATTACTGGTTCTAACACTGTTATGATTTTTGATGAATTTACTACAAAGAAGGTTAAAAATGATAACATAAATGCTAGAGGGCATTTATTGAGTTATATGACTAATACTTTATTTGATTTATTTGTTACTTACAAATCTACTAAAAAGAAATATGAGATAGTTTGCAAAACTCAAAATAGGACAAAATGATGTCCAAGTTCATCTTGTTGAGGGAGATAAAGTGGTCGTTGTTGTAATCGTCGAGACGAGCCTAGTGGCTAACAAAAATGACTGGGTGTTGGACACAGGGGCTTTAAGACATTTCTGCACCAATAAAGAGTTTCTCCATGACTTTGTCGAGTTCATTGATGATGAGTGCGTCAATATGGTAACTCCACTACTTCTGGAGTTATGGGTAAAACAAAAATTTCTCTTAAATTAAATTTTGGTAAAACATCAGTATTGAACAATGTTCTATATATTCTCTCTCTCCGTAGAAATTTAATTTTGGAGCACTTCTAAATAAAGTAGGCCTTAAATTTATTTTTAAAGATGATAAAATAATAAATTCTATGCTTTTAAGCTCGAACTCCCTAACTATATGGGGGGAAGTTGTCTTGTCTGCATGTTATGTTCTTAATATAGTCCCTTATGAAAAGTTAGACAAAACCTTATATGAGTTATGGAAAGAGTTTGTCCCTAACTTGAAATTTCTAAAAGTGTGGAGATGTTTGACTAAGATTGATCTACCTGACTTTAGATGGGTAAATATAGGCTTTAAGATTTTTGACACTGCCTTTATTGGTTATTCTCAAAATAGTGTTGCATATAGATTTATGTCAATAAATGATTATTCTATTTGTGAATATAGAGATGCCGAATTTTTTTTAGCGTGTTTTTCCTTTGAAAAATAATGTGCCTAGTGATGTGTAAAATAATACTTTTTTATGACTCAACCTAAAGATTTTGTGGTTCTAGAACAAGAGGATAGAGTATGTAAATTGAGAAAGTCCTTATATGGACTAAAGCAGACACCTAAGCAGTTATATGAAAAATTTAATTTCACATTAATAGATAATGGCTTTATTATTAATTCATCTGATACCTGTGTTTATTCTAAAATGATAGGATAAGACTATGTGATTATATGTCTATATGTGGATGACATGTTAATCTTTGGCCTTAATGTGAATGTTGTAAACGAGATTAAGAAATTTTTATTTTCTAAATTTGAAATAAAATACCTTGGAGAAGCTGATGCGATTTTAGGAATAAAAATCAAAAGAACTATTAATGGTTTCTCTTTGTGTCAGTCTCATTATATTGAAAAGATGTTGAAAAGGTTTGATTGTTTTGATGTAGTTTCAGTGAGAACTCCTTATGATCCTAGCATGCACTTGAAAAAGAATAGAGATTCCAGTATTTCTCAAACTAACTATGCTAAAATAATTGGGAGCGTAATATTTCTTATGAACTATACTCGGCCTGATATAGCTTATGTTGTTAGTAGATTGAGTAAATAAACTCATAATCCTATTAGTGAACATTGGCATGCTCTTCATCGCTTGTTAAGATACTTGAGAGGTACTATGGATTGGTGTTTGTGTTTTAATAAATTTCTAGCTATTTTAAAAAGTTTTTGTGATGCAAATTGGGTAACTGACAATGATGAAGTTAACTCTACCAATGGCTATGTGTTTACTTTGGGTATAGGGGATATTTCATGGAAGTCTTCAAAGCAAACTTATATAACACATTCTACTATGGAATCGGAATTCATTGTTCTCGAGTTGGCAGGGCAAGAAGCCGAGTGGCTAAGAAATCTTTTGGCAGATGTGCCTTTATGGGGAAGACAAATGTCATTAGTCTCTTTACATTGTGATTCACAAATGGTAATTGAGATTGCTAAAAATAATGTATACAATGAAAAAAAAGAGACATATTCGCATTAGACATGGTGCAGTTAAACAATTGTTGAAACATGGTGTTATCTCCTTGGAATATGTAAGGTCTGAAAAAAATTTGGCAGATCCTATGACCAAGGATTTGACAAGGAAAATGGTCCTTAAATCGTTGAGGGGGATGGGGCTAAAGCCCATGGATTGAGGTAATATGGTGGATACCCATTTGGGGTCAAACAAAGCCATATAGGCCTTAAATAAATACTATATATCCTATCCCTATGGCGTGAGGTAGTGTATTATAAGGTTGAGCTTATTTTTTCTTTTAATAATCCATAGCCTTAAGGTGGTCTATGAGTTATACTTGATGGATCACCTACGTGAGTATAAAAGGTCGGTCAACTTTTTATAAAAGACTTGAATTGTCTTTCTAGAGCACTCATAAGACAAGGTTTGTGTGCATGACCATAAAAGTACTTTATAGTATTGTAAAGGTTGCTTCAAATCAAGGATATGATATGTATTGTGGGGGTCTCAACTTATGTTTCAAGAGTACTTCACTTTTTAGATATTTGTTGTTGCCTTATATCACTACGTGTCAATTCAAATCGAACGATATTGACACTTAAGTACATGTTCCTTCCTTTCGCCCCAAATTTCTTCATATTCTTTATCTTTACATTAGTGGGGGATTGTGGTGTTTATGCTCCTTAGAGCATTTGTATAATGCAATGAATAAAAAAACAAATAAAACATACATTTTAGGGGTTGAACACTTTACGTAATAGAGAAAGTGAACATATCTCCTTCAGAACATAAATTCTATAATATAAAGTAATGGCTTTTTAATGCCATTAATACTCACCATTAATTCCTTAAAAGTTCACCCGTCTTTGTCACTTTCAAATCCTATATAAAGAGCTCCTACGAATAAAAAGAAATACACAACAAATAGAAAGGAAAAGAAAAGAGTCTTCTTCCTTTTCTCTTCTTGAATTATTTTGGGCAATTGGTTTAGGCAACCTCCAAACTTCCAGCCATGAGTGCACATATTTGGAACTAGCTGTGGAACCTTGGGGAGCAACCGGGTAGAAGGATTTGCATCGGAGTCAGGCTGAAATCACTTTTAAGGTAGTGGCTTACCACGACACAGTGTTTGTGACAACACTCTTACTATCATTAATTCCTATCCAATATCAATATTGTAGTAATTTTTCCCAACAAGTAGAACTTTGAATAATATGGAAATTAGGTACATGCACTTGTAGAAATTGGCTCTAGTGATTGTGATGGTCTCAAGGAAACTTTGATTCTACTTCTAGTGTCATTCTATTCATGAAGTTACTACATACCCCTTAAGGAACATCATTAACAAACTTGATCTATCAAGAAAGTTGACCAAGTGAGAAATAAAAGTTAGTGGGTATGATTTGATGAAAAAACCACGAACTGCTAGAAAGTACCAAGATCTAAAGGACTTCATACCTAATTTTAACGAGAAAATTATACTCGAGGTAGAAGAATAATATGTTAAAACCATTTGTGAATAAGTGTTCGAAACCCTACCAACAAGTGTGCTCACTATCTCATCATACTTACCACAACATCGAGTTTTTCCTCAGTTGGAACTACCAGCTCATCCTTATCATGGTGTTTATCACAGAGATCACACGCATATCCCTTGGATACTTCATGGACTAGAATACATTAAAAGTAACTTACTCATTATTCAATCAAAACTTCATCTACCTAGTGTCTATATCAACCAATGCTCATCCAGCTTACTCATTATTCAATCAAAACTTCATCTACCTAGTGTCTATATCAACCAATGCTCATCCAGTCGCAGGATGTAATGACTTAATTTTTTAAGATTTGTGTGAAATACTTATTTCTATGTGACTTAACCATTTTGCCCCTCCTTGTGGTTGCATCATGGTATTTCTGAGGTGTAGGGATAACTGCCACAATTTACAAAACATTTCAGTGTGGTTTGTGTGAGTTTATGGTTTTTGGTGGCTTAAAAAGCCTTATATTTGACTTTGGCCAATATTTATTGTTCTATGCATTAGATGGAAAAACAGACTACGCTAGCAGATTCAGAATGTTAATTTCAGGTTAGTAATATAGTTGGTATGGTTTTATGGCTTTTATATCTCATTTCGACACTCAGTTCAAAAAGTTGTGAAATTGGGTCTCGAGGGTCAATTTTATGAAAACAACATTTTTTCAAAAAATTTATATAGGCATTCAGTCTAGAGCATTAAAATTTATAAGATAACACAGTTTATTTGCATTATTGGGATCCCGTATAAATCTCGAGGGGTCAACAAAGACTTGGCATTTTTGAAGTCTCAACAGCTAGTGCACCACTCAGTTGGTGCAACTGCTACAACACCACTTTGACCACTTTAGTAGCAGGCACTAAAGCACTGCATGTTTTCATTAGCAGCTAGCTCCAAATTGATAAGGGTGCTTTAGTGGTGCCGTATCTGATTTAGCAGTAGGCGCTAAAGTGGCCCTTGTCCCCTTTTGCGATCTGGCACACATTTTCGAGTATCACTAAATTAGTACTTGACCTCTTTAGCGGCACCTGGTGCCCATATATATATATATATATATATTTCTTGTTTTTTTTACCATTTTTGAGACTTGGAGCTTGGGGTTCAAGTTTTTGGGCATTTTATTCTATGTTTAATCTTGGTTAGGCTCCAAATACTTATTTCAAATGTTTTCTTTTGATTTCTGTCACATAAATCTTATTTGAACTCATATTTAAAGCTGGATTTTGAGGATTCTGTCTCGGAAGGTCCAAACTAGCATTCTTTGATTCAAAGACCAATCTTAAACCGTTTTACTTTTGTTTTATCATATATGTTCCTTTAATCTTGAGATATATGTTTTTGGATAAAAATTCTGATTCTACCCTTTTATTTTCAAAAATCCATTTCGGAGGTTTGTTTTGACCCTAATTCAAAAGTTGGCAATATGCTTTGGCTTTGTTTTGATGCGTAGATTCTATATTTGTGTATTTTAGTTGATTCTAGGTTTGTATATGAGCTTAAAACTTAGAAATAACAATTAATTTTTTGAATTTGGCATTTGAGGTAGATTATGGCTTAACTTTCTTCAGAATGGATTGGGTAGTTAATAATAATAATAATGTAGAAGCATGTTATAGGTATGGGGTTGTATCATGAAAAATGTGTTTAGGTGATTCATGTGTCCATGTGAGAGCCTATGTGGATTATATTTGGTGGTTTTGGGACATTACTTGCTATGTGTGACCGTGTGGGCCTTGTATGATGTTGTTGGCCCGATATTGATATATGTATGCTTGATTACACTTTTTTTGGTAGGAAAAGCCTATATTTTGGGATTTATATGGCATCAATGACATTTTCTTACACGTTTCACTTGATAGTTTATAGATTATATTGGATCATGAATGGTTGGTTGATTTGAGTAGATTTTGGCTCACATGGTTGATATATTTGTTGGATATTAAATATTCTCATTTTGGTTGGTTACGAGCATTACATCCTTATATCATACTCATCATGAAACATGGTAACACTATGGAAATACTAGAAATACTAGCTTTTCTGATAAAAAAGTGACATCTTTAAAAACTCTTTACCGATGTATGTGCCGAAGAGGAGTTATGGATATTGGTATTAGATATTGGTTATATATGGGTTGAAGAACCCCATGGGTCCTACCTTGAGAGCATAGCTTGGTAGGTTTATATTGCGGTTGTGTGATAACCTCCTGCATTATTATTATCATTATCTTTATTGTATTCAAAATATATTATGCTTATTTTATGCTGTATATTTGTTCTTTATGTGATATCTGTCCATTTGTATTCCCTTCCCGTACTTGTACCTAGTAAATGTATATATATATATATATTTCTTATATTAGTATTTGTTATATGTGTATATAAAAGAAATGTTAGCGGAGACGGTGTGGGCTACTATTTGGGATTTTTTAATCACAGGTGATGTGCCTATAATTTTTGTTTATATGCTTTATTTTCTACTTTACTCTACCAACCTATGATACCTACTAAGTACAAGTGGACAGTAATCATCCCTATTGCACTCTTTCGATGCAGATTTAGGTACAAGTGCACCGCCCAGTAGCCAATTAAAACGGTATCTTGAGTATAATTAAGGTAGTGATTAGTTTGTAATTTTGGACTGGATCTACTACCTCTTCTTACCCATGTTGTGTTTTGTTTGTATTTACAGACATAATATAATCCATTTGGTCTATTATTGTACCTTTAACATTCGAGATGTATTTAGTAGTTCTTATATCGTGACACCAGCTTTTGGGATATTATATGGAACTGTGATTATGTACTTCCTTTATTATCATATTTGTGTGGTTTGGATTTGTTCTAGAACCCTTGCCTTGGGTTTTGGTATTGATTTCCTATTTCATAGAAGTTTAGGTGATAGGCTTAGTAGTCAAGGCTTGCCGCGACAAGTGCCATCATTATCCTTGGTTTTTAGGTTGTGATAAATTTGTATCTGAGCAGCTAGGCTTCCATTAGTCTCATCAATGTAAGAACATGGTGTCTAGTAGATTCTCGCTGATCGGTATGTAGACGTTCATATCTATCTATAGAGGCTATAAGATATTTTAAGAAGCTTTCCTAATTCTTTCATAACTTATGTTCTAAGTCATATTTCACTCTTTTCTGCATAGATGGTGAGGACTAGATCCCATAAGGTTTGACATGTAGAGCTTTTATCTAAGGAGTGAGCCCAGTCTAGAGGTTAAGTTATGAGTCGTAGATAGGCTCGAGGTAGAGGATGGGTGTGAGGGTTTTACCCATTTAGAGATAGTACTAGGGGACTCTTCCCTGAGCCTTCTATTGAGCGTATCAAATTAATGAGGCATACTCTGGTCCGATAAAGTTCTTCTACCTCAGTCATGGAGGGGTTGTTAATTCGGTTATTGAACCATTTGGAGGGTGCTCCTGTGAGTGAACCTGGTGTTCATCAATATTTGAGTATGATGCCTCCATCTATGCCAGAGTCTTTTTATGGTATTCTTTTGTCTTGAGTGTGGATCCTTATATTGTACGACTTCTTCTTATGGCACTCTATAAACTCCGAGTACCATTCCTCCGTCAGTGCTAATAATTGAGTATGGTATTCAGAGATCAAGAGTTCAACCTTCTTCTGTGTTACCTCCTTAAGTGGGTTCTCAGCTATCTAGAATTACTCTCTTATTGTTGCAAGTATAGTTATGTCTTTTGAGGATTAGAAGAGGTTTGAAAGATTCACTTATTTGGGTTTCCCTAGGTTTTGTGGTGCTGTAGGGGAGAATGCTTATGAGTTCTTGATTGATTATTATGAGAAGTTGCATAATCTTGGTTCTCTCGAGTTGCCTGATATTGCATGTACTACTTATCATTTGAGAGATGCAACCAGAGATTGGTAGAGGTCATTTATTTGTTGCCGACCTCATAGTTCGCCAAAGATGACTTGGGATTAGTTTACTCATACATTTTTGAATAGGTTTATTCTTTTCAATTTAAGGGATCAGATGAGAGATGAGTTTGATCGCTTGGAGCAGGGATTTATGACTATTGTAGAGTATGAGGTACATTCCCATGCCTTTCTTAGATATTCTTATGCCAGTATTACCATCAAGTCTAAGAAGATTCAAAAGCTCGTGAAGAGCATGAATGTTTTTCGTCATCTTGCTGTGACTCAAATGGTAGTGTATGGCGCATCATTTCAGAGTATTATGGATTTTCCAAAGATTATTGAGTCTATTTGACATGACCTGACCCGGGGCCTTATCGTAATGGGCATCCCAAGACTAACAAGGATCGGGAACCATCCTAATATCCAACCCAACCATCCAAAAGCATAACCTGAGTCAGATGAATTTCAAACATTTAACAAGATAGCATAGTTTCACAAAACCAGACTCTGAGATAGGTTTATGATCATGACTGACCCAAATGAGTCCAACTGTCCAAAAATTAACCAGTAACCAAATTACTGAACCAAAACCATAAGCCAATAACTAAAACAATAAACAAGTTCCTGTCCTTAACATATTATAAGATGATGGAACAATCATATATTCAGTCAAAGGTATCAACCCCAATGCCAATGACAATACTAAGGCTGACACTAATACTGATCCCGCCCATTCCAATCCATAGTAGTCATACAAGCCTTTAACCAAAAAAAAATAATATTCGGTTGGGACAATCCCCCAACCATAGCCACAACCAATATTCGTAAACTAAATTAAGTATGTAAAGACATCGATGATATGAAATGGAGCCTTCCAGAATATAGAAGCTTAACACTTCAATCCAATAGCTACTCTCAAATTTGTTCAATAAGGAGGAGGAGTAGAATGAATGGTTCCTGCATTGCGTGGGTTACAGCCACCTGAAGACTGGCTAGCGGGTGAACGCTAGCATGAACTCAGGAGAAGGATAAAGTAATGCCATCCAGTAAAACCAAGTAAACCAACTATATACATACAACTATGCCTATATATATATATAACCATACCGGGAAAAGAGCTGGGTTTATCATGCCTTTAAGACTATTAACCTGGGTATATGTAGCTTAACTATTCCTAAAGCACCCATGGGATATATGGGTTCAGTGTAACCCTCTGAACGGGCATCGATGCATATAGCCACACAAACCGGAGATACCATAAGAGTAGGGGATTCCCAATTACCCTTCGCTCTCTATGATACATATGTATAGTGTACTTAAAGGATACCTATATACCTTATAGTATCATATAAGGTCACTATGACCACCCCTCATGTCGGCAAATATGAGTTTCTAGTGTCCTTCCATTGCAATTACATCTTCATGGTTAGCTATCATACCCCTCCATTATTGACCAATTAAAAACCATTTCCAACCAACTAAACCATTATTCCATTATTATTAACCAATGTTATAAGTAGTGGTATCGTTATACCGGCTATAGCTTGCAATCAGTCCTTAGCCAACCTTTTTATGTAAAGGGATTCCCATGAACCCATATATTATATTATTAAGTTAACTCAGGGGGATCCCGTGTACCCTACAAGTGTTTCATTATTAAGTTTGTTAGAGGGAATCTCATGTACCCCTTAAGTTGTTCATTATTCTATACACTTGGGGGATTTCATTGTACCCCATAAGGAAGTTTAATTAACCATAACCATACCACCAAACTTTTCATTTAACCATTCCAAACCATTTAAACCATTTAGGGTTCCATTACCAAACTGTACCATGCAATAGTTCCATTAAAAGCCCCATAATATAGTAAAAGCATTATCAAAGACATTTTATTAAACATGTCGAGGGAATAGTGTTTCCAAAACCAATTCTAATTACTAATTAACCATTCCCATGCAACCAATTGTCCAAACCACCATTAAAGTATGTATAAACACAATTAAAACATGGAAAAACTATAACCAAGCATTTAATACCAAAACCCCAACATATATTTGAAAACCCCAAAACCATATAATAATCATGCCATGAAAACATTATATAAAATATGCCTTTAGTTGGAACTAACAATGAGGGAGGAGAACATGCCTTGGATTATGAAGATGATAGAGAGAAATCACCCGTACAAGCCCCAAATTGATCCTCTAGACTAAACACTAGCCTTTCTTTACCCAAGTTCCTTTAAGAGAATTAAAGAGTGTTTCTAAGTGTTTAATATTAGAATCATAGGGTAAATAACCTCCTAAGTATGATATAAGTCATGGGGCCTTAATAGGTTAAGTCGGGAAATGTCCAGATTACACCCACTCAAACTACACAAAATCCTCGCCTTAGGGTACGACCATCCCATACCGGTCATATCCTCCAATATGAGTGGTACCCACTACTCTTACCCAAGGCCTCCCTATTGGACCAAACACTATCCAATATATGACTTACCCAAACCAATTTATACCCAACCATATGACTAGTTTCCCTAAATCGTATCCAAAATCAAAGAAAGTTTGAACACTGCCTATAATACAAGTCAATGATATGACTTGTACCCTACTTTACGGCTCATGGTGAGCTACTCATACTTAGATCCACGTTAAGTTACTAAGTCTCAGATGAAGTAAAGGAAAAACCCAAACTATATGACCCGTATCCAACCATACGACTCGTACCTACTAAGTCGTATCCATTACAGAAACCAATCCAACCCACCATCCATTACAGGTTAGCTTATGACCAAGGAATACCACTCATACCCCATTATATTAATGGTATCCATAATTTGTATATAGCACAGAATTAATAAATCCAGGAAATTTTTTAAGGGCCCTAATCCAGGGTGTTTTACTATTCTTCGAGCATCTCAGGGAGGTGCCAAGAAGGTACACCATTAGGAAAGTTCAAAGGTCATACATCTCCAGGTAGAGATTTAAGAGGATTTTATAGCTGTTATGGTAGACCAGTGCAAGAAGACTTGTAGACTTTTGGTAGTGGGTCTTTTATTTCAGTAGCTTTGAGTGGTCGTCCTAGCTTAGCCGTACCTCCTTCCATAGAGTTGGGCCATAGGGTTTTCTATATATGTGATGATATTATTTATTCATCTAAGGACTATCCCCATCTTATTTTCATAGCTACTTGAATATCAACTATGAGGGGTAGACGTTCTTCTAGAGGTGCGAGAGGCATAGGTAGTTTTGCTCATGGTGGTTGTCATGGGGCTACTCGGTCGAGTAGTAGACATGGTCAGTGCTAAGCTATACCTGCTAGGAAAGAGGTAGAGGTCTTCATACAGTCATCATAGGTATTATCCCTATTTGTTTCAAATTTACATATGTGTTATTTGATTTGAGATCAACTTTTCCCTATGTGTCTGCATATTTTTATTTAAGTTTTGATTCTTTTTGTGCCCCTCTTAATGTTCTTATTAATGTATCTACCCCCGTTGGAGATTATTTAGTGATGGATCAGGTGTACCGATCTTGTGTTGTGACCTTTGATAGATGTAAGGATTGGGTAAATCTGATTGGCTTTGATATGGTAGATTTTGATGTCATCTTGGGTATGCATTGGTTAGCTCCTTAATATGCTATCCTAGACTGTTAGGCTAAGATCATGACTTGAGCTTAGTCAGGTGTGGCAAGGATAACTTAGAGGGTGTTCTTTATTTGGGTCCCAAGACAGTCATATCTTTCATTTAGGCTCATTATTTGGTAAATAGGGGATATCTATCTTATTTGGCCCATATTTGTGATGTTAGTGTTATTTCCTCTCCTTCTTTGGATTGTGTTCATATCGTTAATGAGTTCATGGATGTTTTCCCTACGAATTTTCCTGTATGCCTCTGGATCATGACATTGACATTGCTATTAATGTTGAGACGAGCACTAAGACTATTTTTATTCCACTTTATAGGATGGCCCTAACAGAGATAATAAAATTGAAAGATTTGTTGCAAGAGTTGTTGGATAAAGGATTTATCCTGCCTAGTGTATCACCTTGGGGTGCGCCTATCATTTTTGTGAAGAAAACTATGGGTCTATGAATATGTGGATTAATTATCAACAGTTGGATAAGGTGGGTTAAGAAAAAGTATCCTCTTCCTAGTATTGATGATTTGATTGACCAACTTCTGGGTACTTTGGTGTTTTCAAAGATTAATTTGAGCTTTGGGTATCACTAGTTGAGGATTAGAGCTTTGTATATTTTAAAGATTGTTATTCAAACTCGGTACGGTAATTAGGGGTTCTTGGTCATGTTGTTTGGGTTGACCAATGCCTAAGTTGCGTTCATGGATTTAATAAACTAGGTTTTTTTATCGTATATCAACTCTTTTATCAGTATTTTTACTGATGATATTTTAGTTTATTCCAAGAGTGAGTTTGATCATGTGAAGTATTTGCAGATTGTGCTTCAGAGATTGATAGATGAGAAGTTGTACGCTAAGTTCTCCAGGTGTTAACTTTTGTTGAAGTTCATTTATCTCTTGGTTCATTTGGTTTAAAAAATGGTATTATGGTTGATCCGTCCAAGATTATGGTGGTTCGTGATTGTGATAAGCCTACTTATCTTACCAAGATTTAGAGTTTTCTTAGATTTATAAGCTACTATCGGTGCTTTGTTGAGGGTTTTACATCTATTGTAGATCTATTGATCAAGTTGACAAAAAAACATTTCAATTCAGTGGTTTAATGCTTGTGAGGTAAGATTTCAAAAGCTCAAGGATTTTTTTAACTTTAGCTCCTATCTTAAACTTTCCTAAAGGCATGGATTTTACCATCTTTTATAATTTATATGGTGTTGGGTTGGGTAGTTTGTTGATGTTGGATGGTAATGTGATTTCTTATTCTTCTCATCAATTGAAGCCCCATGAAAGGAATTACCCTACCCATGATTTGGAGTTGTACGTAGTTATTTTTACTTTAAAGTTACGGAGGCACTACTTTTATGGAGTCCATGGTGAGATTTTCTAGGATCATCGTAGCCTTTAGTACTTCTTCACCCAATGAGATCTTAATATGAGGCAGCATCATCGGCTTGAGTTGCTTAAGGATTATGACTTGGCTATTCTATATCATTCGGGCAAGGCTAATGTGGTTGCGGATGCCTTAAGCCGAAAGATGACTAGCATGGGTAGCTTGCTGAATCTTTTGATCCAAGAGAGGCCTTTGGCCTTAGAAGTGTAGTCTTGGGTTAACCAGATGGTTAGGCTTTATGTTTCGATATCTGGGTGTGTTTGGAATTCATGGATGCTAGGTCTTTCTTGATGCAACAAATTTGGGCTTATCAGTTTGTTGATATTGGGTTGAGAGTTATTCAGGATAATGTGTTGAGTGGATTGACTAAGGAAACCTCGCTTGATTTTTATGGTATTTTAAGGATTGGTGGCAAAGTTTGTGTGCCTAGAGCAAGTGATTGGATTAGATTGATTTTAGAGGAGGCTCATTTTTCCAGCTATTCCATCTATCGGGAAGTGATTAAGATGTACCATAATTTGAGACATCATTACTTGTGGGGTAGTATGAGTAAAGATGTAGTGAATTTCATAACTCGCTTCCTGTGTTTCCAGCAGGTGAAGGCCAAACATTTATGGTTTGGTGGTTTACTTTAGAGGTTACCCATACACGAGTGGAAGTAGGAATAAATCATTATGGACTTCGTGACTGTGTTGCCTCGTAATTCTTGTAGTTTAGATAGTGTTTGGGTCATCATGGATTGATTGAACAAATATACTAATTTTATTTTGGTATTGGTTTTCTTAATTGCTGAGACATTGGCCCGTATCAATTTTCATGAGATAGTTCTTCTTCGTGTTGTTCCAGTGTCTATTATCTCAGATCGAGGTTTAGTGTTCATATCTAACTTTTGGAAAACTTTTCACCCACACACCGACTGTCAATCAAAGTGGACTATCCAGGAAGGATATCTACTACTCTTATGTCATGGATTTTGGAGGTAAGTGAGAATACCATTTAGCTTTGGTGGAGTTTGCACATAATAATAGCTACCATTCCCATACCAATATAGCTCTTTTAAAGGCTTTATATGGTAGGTTTTGTTACTCTCCAGTTGGTTGTTTTGAGATTTTCTGAGATTAGAGCTCCAGGTACGGAATTGCTTTGTGATCTTTGGATAGAGTTTAGGCCATTTAGGATAGACTTTGAGTGTCTTAGAGTAGGAAGATGTTCTATACGGATCGTAAACTTCGTGTCTTGAGATTTATTGTTGGTGATTGTGTCTTTCTTCATGTGCCACCCATAAAGAGTGTGGTAAGGCCTGGAAGTGGGGCATGCTTAGCCCCAGGTATATTGGATATTTTGAGATCCTTTGATCTATTAAGGATGTGGCTTATGAGTTAGAATTACCTCTATATTTATCAGTTGTTCATCCAGTTTTTCATGTTTCTATGCTTCGACAAAACATTCAGATGAGTCTTATGTCATTCGTTGGGATTCATTTCAGTTAGATGAGCGATTGTTTTTGTTAGAGAGCTTATCTTCATTCTTACCAGGTTGTTACACGATTTCGTTCTAGAGATATTCCAATGGTTAAGGTCTATTGAAAACATCAACCTGTAGGTGAGTCTACTTGGGAGGTCGAGTTTGATATGCGTAGTAGTTATCCCCATCTTTTCACTGATCCAGGCATTTCTGTTACGCTTGTTTGAGGACGAAATATATTCTTAGTGGTGGATGTATAATTGCCTGATTTTTGGTGATTTGTGTGAAATACTTATTTATATGTGATTTTACCATTTTACCCCCTCCTCATGGTTGCTTCATGGTACTCAGGGGCGTGGGGGATGATTGGAAAGATTCCCAATGCATTTTGGTGTGATTTGTGCGAGTTTGTGATTTTTTGTAGCTTGAAAAGCCTTAGTGTTGACTTTGGTCAATATTCATTGATCTGTGCATTGGATGGATAAACAGACTGCTTTAGTAGTTTCAGAACGTCGATTTTAGGTTGGTAACATGGTTAGTGTCATTTATGGCTTTTATATCTCATTTCGACACTCGATATAGAAAGTTATAAAATTGGGTCTCGAGGGTTAATTTTATGACAACAATTTTTCAAAAATCTAATATCGCCATCGAGTCTGTCGCGTCAAATTTGATAGGGTAGCATAGTTCGTTAGCATTCTCGAAATTTTGGATGAATTCTGAGTGTTTCGTGGAGACTTGGTGTCACGATCTGAACAAGGGCCTAGCCGTGATGGGAATCTCAAGTTCCACGTGGACCGGAGATCACCCCCTGCATCTAACCAACCAAGACCACTACACCCCAAGGTTGGATGAATTCCGAACATATAACAAGATAACGTCCAATAGTCTAATAAAGTTTAAAATGCATATCCAAAATAGACCACCGATGACCAGCTAAACGACTGACCGGCACCACCCAATAGCCACAGTAGTCCAAAGAAAGCTTTCTAAATAATGATCAAAATCTAAATATTAATAAAGTATCGGTACATGCCCCCGAAAATAGCCAAAAATAAGTCTAAGACAAGAGGAACAAAACATTAAATGTAAAGTTTCGATGTATGGAAGCGCACCACTTCAATGTCAACTCACGAGCTGATCCTAAATCCTAATCACTGAGCATGAGATATGGAAATATGTATAGTTACTGCATCGCATGGGGATATAACATCTGAAGACTGTTAGTGGGGTAAACTCTAGCATGTAACTCAGGGATAATGATAAAATAATGTTGTCAATTCAAACAAAGTCAACCAATGCACAATAATATATACAATAACATATATATATATATATATATGTTTGTATGTGTGTATATATATATACACACACACATATATATACATATATATATATATATTTCATGCCGGGAGAGGGAGCAAGGTTTAGCATTTACTTTAAAACCTTAACCTGGATTGTGTAGCTTAACCATCATATAATAGTACCCACGGGCTATATAGGTCCCAACACTCACCCCTGGTTGGGCCCCAGTGCGTGCAGCTATACGAAGGAGAATAATATCATATATATGCACACGAGGGACTAGAACCTCCCAACATATACTTAGGTGACTTAAGCACCCGATGTAATGATTTACAGGGGACTCAAACCTCCCTAATAATGAAATAATAATAAGGGGGACTCAAACCTCCCAGGTCACTTTGACACCCAAGTCAGCAAACGCGATTTCTAGTATCGGTTACTCAGACCTCCGCTTTCGTAACTCACCTACTCAACCATTATTAGAGCCCAATTAAAACAAGTATCACATATTCCCATTCATTTAACCATATTCCACATTTAGGCATACACTGTTCGTATCGTCATACCAACTACACTTGCAAGGTAACAACATCATGCCAAAATAATTCCCATTAACTTGGAGAAAATAGCTCCCTATGTTGATTAATACAAGGTAGGAAACACTGACTCTCGTTGTTCATTACATCATGCCATTGTAGTTGAACTACCTCTTTATATTCGGCAATAGATCAAGGTTACTTCAATTTTACAAATTTCCACAATTCTTATAATTAAAACCAATTTCACAATATGGGGTTAGGGACATAACCATTTAAAAAGTCACAAGTTTGGGAAAGTCACAATTCCCTAGTTCATTCACCATACCCATGCACCCACAAGTTCAAAACCATAATTAAAGCATGAAAATCATATATAAACAATGAAAAGCATTGTTCAATTCATAATCATTCAAAACTCCCAACCTTTGTTTGAAAACTAACATAAGCATCACATGGATAATACTTTAAAACACATTCTTATACAAAATAAACAATAAGGGAAGAGTAGCATCCCTTAAACACCAAGAAATTTGGAGAGAAATTGACCCTTGAGCCCTTAGATGACCAACTTGATGAAACCCTAAGTGTGCTTGACCTTGAGAAATTTGAGTGTTAAGAAGTTACTTTGATGTGTTTATGAGGTCTAATGATACCCTAAAGAGGTTATAAGACGTGGGTTTCAAGTTGGGTAAGAGGAAAAATGTCAAAAATGCCCTTAACTTAAAAGTTGAAAAAGGGTCGTTTTTGACTACGAGTCAACCATCGACTCATAACACTCCTTACGAATCATCACCACGAGTCATAACCAAGGAAGTAAAACCAAGGTACCCTACACTATTATCCTTATGACTCAACCTCAGGACTTGTAAAGGACTTTATGATTTTTAGGGTCTAGTCGTAGTCAACAAGAACCCAAATTAAGACTTACACTGGACACCTTACGACTACACTTACGACTCGTAATATATCCTTACAACTCTTAGAGAGACACTTGTTCTCAGAGTAGAATCAAGCCACAAACTTACTAATTTTGGTATGACTCATCAGTACACCCTACGACTCATAGGGTCTAGTTGTAACCAGGCAAGTGAGCTCAAAGCTTAAGAAATTGTAAAGGGCCAAAATTTGGGGCGTTTTAATTCTCCCTCACTTGGATCATTCATCCTTGATTGATGGTTCAAGGCAATTGCTAGAATGATTTGACTCCATATACCTCAACTCTCACATTAACAAAGATGCCAAGGAAATCACAATTTCCTTTAACAAAGTCCAAAAACAAAGATGCTGGGAATAACACATACCTCAAACACGATTATCCAGAGTAGAAAAAAAAGAATAGATACTTGGATCTCATGTCCTCTTCGGCTTCCCAAGTAGCCTCTTTAACTTTGTCGTTCCTCTATATAACTTTACTAAAGCTACATTCTTCTTCCACAACCGATGCACTTGCGAATCCAAAATTTCAACTGGGACTTTCTCATAAGATAAGGAGTTTGAAACACCTACCATCTTTGAAGCAATAACCGCCGAAGGATCAGAAACGCACTTTCTCAGTATCAAAACATGAAATACTGAATCAATAGAGCTCAAACTAGGAGGCAAATCCAACTCAAATGTGACCCTACCAACCTTATTTAAGACCAAGTACGAGCTGACATACCAGGGACTAAGATTTTTCTTATTCCCAAACCACATTAATCCCTCCAAGTGAGGTACCTTTAAGAAAAACCAATTACCAACACTAAATTCTAACTCTCTTTGCCTCATATCCATGTAGGACTTTTGGCAACTTTGGGCAGCTTTGAGTCTATCCCAAATTAACTTCACTTTCTCTATCGCTTGGTGAACCAAATTTGCGCTAAATAACTCAGCATAATCTCAGCCTCCCCAAATTCAAACCACCCAATAGGAGATTTACACCTCTTACCATATAATTCCCTAAACAAAGACATGCCAATACGAGAGTGGTAGCTATTATTCTTCACAAACTCTATAAGAGGCAAATGATTAATCCAACTACTACCATAGTCAATTACACAAGTTTGAAGGATATCTTTAAATGTCTTAATAGTCTTTCCACTTGCCTATCCGACTGCGGGTGGAAAGCAGTATTGAGGCTTACCTTAGTTCCTAAACCTCTCTGAAACAAATGAAAAAAGTATGATGAGAACTGAGTACCACAATCTGACATGATAGAAATAGGCTCCCCATGCAACTTTACAATTTATTAGAGGAACAACTTTGAAAAATCCTATGCCGAATAATTAGTCCTCACTGGCAAGAATTGAGAAGACTTAGTCATCCTTTCCATGATGACCCAAATCAAATCAAACTGATTCTAAGAACGAGGAAGAACGATAAAAAAATCCATAATAATTATCTCCCAATTCCATATAGGAAACTCAACCTCGTGAGTTAACCTACTAGGCCTCAAGTGCTCAACCTTCCCTTATTGACACACCATGTATTTGGCCATAAAACTGGCCACATCTCACTTTATATTGTTCTACCGATAAATCTCCTTAAGATCATGATACATCATTGTCAAATCGGGATGAATGGCATTATACGACTCATTAGCCTTAACCAAGATCTTTTTTCGCAACCTATCTACATCGGGAACACATAATCTGCCTTGGTACCTCAAGATACCATCGTCACCAATCTCAAAAGCTACAATCTTTCACTATTCTACATCTCCCTTAATCTTCATTAAGACAGGATCCAGTACCTATTTCTTCTTTATTTTAGAAATAAAGGATGACTTTTCCACCACTTGTACAAACACACTACCACACTCAGAGTCCATGAGATGAACTCAAAGGTTAACGAAATTGTGAATATCTTTCACCAACTCCTTCTTATACTCATCCACATAAGCTAGAGTCCCTATGGATAACCTGCTAAGAGCATCAACAACACCACATTAACTTTACATGTGTGATAGTGAAAACTCTTTTCATAGTCTTTCAGCAACTCAAGCTATCTCCTTTTCCTCAGATTTTGCTCCTTTTAGGTGAACACATATTGTAGGCTTTTATGATCAGAAAAGATATCCATATGGACTCCATACAAATAGTGACGCCAAATCTTTAATGCGAACAACACAACTAATAGCTCCATGTCATGAGTTAGATAATTCTTCTCATGAACTTTCAGCTGCCTAGAAGCATAGGCCACTACCCTTCTATGCTGCATCAAAACACAACCAAGTCCCATACGACACATATTATAATAAACCACAAATCTATCATTACCTTCAAGTAGAATCAAAACTGGAGAATATGTCAACTTATATTTTAACTTCCCAAACCTACCCTTAAAAGCATCAGATCGTAAGAACTTTACCATCTTTTGGGTTAACTTAGTCAGTGGGGCAGCTATAGTTTAGACACTTTTCATAAATATCCTATAGTAGCTGGCTAAATCCAAGAAGCTTCAAATATCAGTTGGAGTCATGGATTGGCCACTTCTTAACCACTGCAACTTTCTTTGGATCCACCATGATCCATTGACTAGAAATGACATGACCTTAAAAAGTAACAGACTTTAACTAGAACTCGTACTTTAAAACTTAACATACGCATGCTGATCTTTCAAGATTTGCAACATAATTTAGAGGTAGTCAGTGTGATCTAACTCGCTCTTAGAATACGCCAAAATATCATCTATAAACATGGTAATGAACAAATCAAAAAAATGATAGAAAACCCAATTCATCAAGTCCATCAATGCCGTCGAGGCATTCGTCAAACCAAAAGACATGACTAAGAACTAATAATGACCATATCTATTTCGGAAGGTAGTCTTAGGGATATCCACCTCCCTAATCTTTAGCTGGTGGTCACCCGACCGAAGATAAATTTTAGAGAAATATCTTGCACCTTGAAGTTGGACAAACAAATCATCAATCCGAGGAAGAGAAAATTTGTTCCATACAATAACTTTATTCAATTGGCAGTAATATATGCACATCCAAAGGGAACCATCATTGTTACACATATAAAATTAGGAGCACCCCACTGAAACACACTAGGATGGACAAAAACCTTGTCAAGGAGGTCTTTTAACTGCTTCTTAAGCTTCTTCAACTCAGCCGGAGCCATTCTTTAAGGAGGGATAGAAATAGGATGTGTTTTTAGAACAAGGTTAACCCCAAAATCAATTTCCCTATCAGGAGGGATACCAAGAAGATCATAAAGAAAAGCTACATGGAATTCATTAACCACTGAAATGGATTATACGGAAAGACCTTCCGATTTAGAATATTTAACCCAGACCAAATGGTAAGGACATTCCTTTAAAATCAAATTCCAGGCTCTAAGATATGATATGAATATTTCCGTAGGCACTAAAACCCCCTTCCCACTTAATAACCGGTTCCTTAGGTAATTTAAACATGACCTTACGGGTTTAAAAATCTATGAAGGCATCGCATGAGTGAAACCAGTCCATCCCTAATATGTAATCAAAATTGACCATATCTAACTTTATTAAATCCACCTGAGTTCCATTGGCTCCAAAAAATACCACACAAACCCTATAAACTCTTCTAGCAACTACAGAGTCACCTACCTGGGTAGACACAGAAAATAGGTCAAGGGTACACTCGGGACCCAAACCAAAATATACATCCACAAATAGGGTCATATATGAAAGAGTAGACCCAGGATCAAGCAAGCAATACACATCATAATAAAAGGTTCTTAGCATACCAGTTATGACATCGGGAGATGCCTCAGAGTCCTGGTAGGTAGTAAGGGAATACAAGTGATTTCGGCCATTGTCGGTATAAGAAGTAAAAGAAGCACCCTTTGGTATAAGAGTTGAAGAAGTGGAAACAGGAATCTTAATCGCCCAGAAGCAATCTTTGATTGACAATTTCCTTGCAGATAACTAGTCTGTCATTATTTAAAAGACTTGTTCCTTTCCTCTTTATAAAACCCAAGGTGTGGTTTTCTGCAAAATCTACAAAGAAGAAATGATAGAGTAAACTGAGCCCCACAAGTCTTAGATTGGGCACCCTATGCCTTAAACCCACTATTATGCTGAGAACGACAATCACCTAATGGCCTCAGATAGGGAGCACTAACAGTAGAGTAGGAGTCAAAACTTTTTGACTTCTTCTTAGACCACTTTCCACTATCCATACCATTCTACTACTGACCTCCACCCTGATAAAAAAAAATCTAAACTTCTTGCTCTACTTTTTCCTTATCTCTTCCTACTTTTTCTTCTCTTTCTAAACTTGCTATATATAACACCAATCTGGAGATATCCATATCATTGTTCAACAAGGCAGCCTTACTCTCTAGGATCAAATCACAAGAAAATTTAGAATCAAATTTCCTCATTCTAGCTCTCATGATTGACACTAACTCAGGAGCATATCTGGACAACTGATGGAATTTTAAGGCATACTCTTTGACTATCATTTTACCTACTTTAGATTAACAAACTCTTTCGCATTTGCCTTCTTCAACTCTTGAGGAAAGAAGTAGTCCCAAAAAGCACTAGTGAAATCAAACCACAGGGCGAATTCGACATCGTCTCTCTAGACTATTTTGATTCCTCATACTATTAGTATGCTACATCCTTTAGTTGATAGAAAATGAATTATACATCCTCCATATTAGAAACATGCATAACTCGAAGGATCTTATCCATCTCATCTATAAAACCTTAAGGATCCTCCTCAACTATAGGACTAGTGAACATAGGAGGACTTAGCCTAATAATTTGGACAACCTTTGTGGCCACAAAAGACGGAGTGAAATAAGCTACACGCTCATACTGAGAATCTACCAACTGATCCAACATATGAATAGACTGACAAAATTCTGCATTTGACACATTAGCCTTAAGGATCCCAAAAAGGACTAAAGGGGACCGATGGAACTCCAAAAGGGCAATAAGGACCTAGATCCCTAAACCAGGTATGTAACTCATACGTAGAGAGTGTCCCATCAACAATTCCTTAAGTAGGACAAAGAAGTTTCCATGAGCTTTAAATAGTCTAGGAGGCATAATATAAAAAACGAACAAATAGGAATTATTGGAGATTCAAGACCTTAGACTCGATAGCTTGAAATAGAACAACAAGAAATGAAAACATTCCTAAATGTCTCATAGCCTGTCCCTTATAAATGTGGCGCGCTACATACCCATAAATGAAACTCTACTTAACACGGCATTATTAGACACCCAATGATGCCAAACCTACGATCTGATACCACCTTTTTCATAACCCAAACCAGGGCCTTGCCGTGATAGGTATCTCAAGTCCCACATGGACTGGAGATTACCCCTACACATAACAAACCAAGCATACAACACCCCAATGTTGTATGAATTCCAAAGATATAATAAGATAACGTATAATAGCCTAAGAAATTTTTAAAATCATATCCATAATTGACCAGCGATGATTGGCCAAATAACTAACTAATACTGCCCAATAGCCACAATAGTCCAAATAAAGCTTCTAAACAATGATCGAAAACTGAATATAAATAAAGTATTGGGACATGCCCCTGACAACAATAAAAATAAGTCTAAGGAATAAGAGAAACAAAACATGAAATGTAGACTTTTAATTTATGGAAGCTCACCACTTTAATGTCAACTCATAAGATGGTCCTAAATCCTAATCACTAAGCAGAAGATATGAAAGTATGAACAAGTCCTACATCACATAGGTATACAACATCCAAAGATGATAAGCAGGGTCAGCACTAGCATATGACTCAGGGATAAAGATAAAATAATGCCGTCAATTCAAAACAAGTCAACCAATACATAATAACCTTATAAATTTACATAAATAAAATTATATTTCATGACGGGATAGGGAACATGGTTTAGCATGCACTTTAAAAATTTATCCTGGATTGTGTAGATCAACCATTATATAATAGTACCTACGGGCTATATGGACCCCGGCTCTCACCCCCTAGTTGTGCCCCAGTTCTTGTAGCCGCACAAACTGGAGAATAATCTGAAATATATGCACATGGGGACTCGAACCTTCGAACGTATACTAAGGTGACTTAAGAACCCGATCATGTGATGATTTATGGGGGACTCAAACCTCCCTAATCATGAAATAATAATAAGGAGGACTCAAACCTCCCTGGTCACTTTGACCCCTATATCGACATACATAGTTTCTAGTATCTATCACTCGTACCTCCACTTTTACTACTCAACTACACAACCCATATTATAGCCCAATTAAAATAAGTATCACACATTACCATTTATTTAACAACATTCCTTATTTAGGCACACATTGTTGGTATCATCATACCAACTATACTTGCAAGGTAAAAACAACATGCCAAAATAATTCCCATTAGCTTCGAAAAGAAAACTTCCTTTGTTCATTAATACAAGCTGGCAAACACCGACTCTCTTTGTTCATTAAATCATACCATTGTATTTCAAATAACTTTTTATATCATGCAATAGTTCAAGGTTAGTTCAATTTTAAAAATTACCACAGTTCTCATAATTAAAACTAATTTTATATTATAGGGTTGGGGAGATAACCATTTCAAAAGTCACAAGCTTGAGAAAATCACAATTCCCTTGTTCATTTACCATACCATGCACCCATAAGTTTGAAACCATAATTAAAGCATAAAAATCATATACAAACTATGAGAAATATTGTTCAATTCATAATCATTCAAAACTACAACCTTTGTTTCAAAACCAACAAAAATATCACATGGATAATACTTTAAAACACATGTTTTATGAAATTTAAAATGAGGGAAGAGTAAAATGACTTAAACACCAATGACCCTTGAGCTCTTAGATGATCAACTTGATGAAACCCTAAGTATTATTAACCTTGAGAAATTTGAGAGTGTAAAGAAGCGACTTTGATTTTTATGAGGGATAATGATACCCTAAAGAGGTTATGCAATGTGGGTTTCAAGTGGGTAAGAGGGAAAATGTCTAGATTTCCATTAACTTAAAAGATGAAAAAGGGTTATTTTTTACTACGAGTCAACCATCGACCCGTAACCACCTCTTATAAATTTTCACCATGAGTCATAACCAAGGAAGCACCACCAAGTCCCCTACACTATTATCCTTATGACTCAACCTCAGGACTCATAAAGGACCTTATAACTCATAGTATCCATTTATAGTTAACACAGAACCTAAAATTCGGACTTACACTGGACACCTTACAACTACACCTAATGACTCATAATGTATCCTTATGGCTCTTAGTGAGCCATCTATACTGAAAGAAAAATCAAGCCACAAACTTACTGATTTGATTATGGCTCATCCTTACAACTCGTCAGGACACCCTCTGATTCATAGGGTTAAGTCATAACCAGGCCAGTGTGCTCAAAGCTTAAGAAATTTTCAAGGGACAAAATCTTGGCTATTTCACTTGGAGTTTTCTGAGTCTCTAAAGTTAGTGGACCACTCAGCTTGTGTAGCTGCTATAATGCAACTTTTTCCACTTTAATGTTAGGTGCTTAAGTGCCACATAACTACTTTAGTGGACGGCTTAGCTGGACAAGGGAATTTTAGTGCTATCATATCCTCTTTATCAACTGGCGTTTGTCTGCTTTAGTGGACTATCATGCATTAGTAGGTATCACTACAGTGATACTTTACCTCCTTAGTGATGACCACTATAGCTACCATTTGACTTGTTAGGTAGCACCTAGTACCCATTTATATATATATATATATATATATATATATATTCCTTTCTTAATTTTAATCATCATTTTCAAGATATAGAATGTTTGAGTTTTTGGGCATTTTTTTCATTTTTAAGCTTGAGCCAACTCAAAATCCCTATTTTAATTATTCTCCTTTTATTTCTATAATTTAAAGCTTGTTTCAACTCAAATTTTTACGGATTTTGGCCCAAAAGGCCTAAATTAGGATTTCTTTGATTCAAACCCCAATCTTAACCCGTTATCGCTTGGTCTTTCTCCTTTGAGTTCCTTTAACCATGAGAAATATTTTTTAGACAAAAATTTAGTTTTACCCTTCTTTTGCAAAAGTTCATTTTGGTGGTCTGTTTTGACCTTGATTTGGAAGTGGATAATATGGGTATCGTTGTTTTTTTTTAATGTATATATTCTATATTTTTTCTAATTTTGGCATTCAAATTTGTTTATGTATTAACTTTATTTAGACTAGGTTGGCTATTTAATAATAATGTAAAAATATGTTGTAGGTATGAGATTGTCTCATGGAATTATGGTTAGGTGATTTATGTGCCTGTGTGGGGGCCTATGTTGATAATATTTGGTGGTTTTGAGACATTACTTGCTATGTGTGACTATGTGGGGTCTTAGATGATGTTGTTGGCCCAGTATTGATATATGTATGCTTGATTGCACTATTTTTACTGGGAAAATGCCTAGATTTTTAGATTTTTGTCGTATTAATGACATTTTCTTACATATTTCACTTGATGGTTTATGTATTATATTATGGCATTAATGGTTGATTGATTTGAGTAGATTTTACATCAAATGGTTGGTATATTCATTGGATATTATATATTATCATTTTGGTTGGTTGTGAGCATTATATCCTCACATCATACTCATTTTTGAAAAATTGGTACCACTATGGAAATACTAGAAATACTGGCTTTTTTTGAAAGAAAATATGATGTCTTTAAAAATCCTCTATTGATGTATGTGTTGGAGAGGAGCTACACATATTGATATTGGATATTGGTTGTACATGGATTGACGAACCCCCTATGGGTCCTACCTCAAGAACACAACTCAGTTGGTGTATACGGAGGTTGTGCAATGACTTCGTGCATCCTCTTCCTCCTCCCCCTCATAATCATCTTCATTGCATTCTATATATAATATTTTTATTCTATGTTTTGCATTATTCTTTATATGATATATGTCAATTTATATTCCCTTTCCTTACTTGCACCTGGTATACATGTATATCTGTGTTTTGTCTTGTATTAATATTGTTATATGTATATATAGTAGAACTATTAGTGGAGATGATGTGGGCTACTATTTTGAAGATTTTTTTATAGTAGCTGATGTGACCATAGTTTGTATTTATATGCTTTATTTTCTACTTTACTCTGTCGGCCTATGATGTCTATTGAGTACTAGAGGACCATACTCATCCCTACGATACCCTTTTGGTATAGATCCAGGTATGAGTGTACCACATAGTAGCCGCTCCAAGTGATGTTTAGAGTATATTTGAGGTAGCAGTTAATCTATACTTATGTAGTTGACCTATTACATCTTCTTATCTATGTCATGTATTGTTTTTTTTAGAGACAAATATGATCCATTCGGTCTATTATTGTACCCTTGACATTCGAGATATATTTAGTAGCTCTTACAGTGTGACACTAGGTTGTGGTATATTGTATGGTATCTTTGATTATGTACTTTTGCTATTATCATATTGGTCTTTTTTGTCTTTGTTCTTAAAGCCTTGCCTTGGGATTTGGTTTTGATTTATTATTTCATATCAATTTGGGTAATAGGATTACTTATCAAGGCTTTCTGCGACAAATGTCATCATGACCCTTGATTTTTAGTTCATGACAAATTGCTATTAGAGCATCCTAGTTTTGTTAGTCTTATTAGTGTAAGAATAAAGTGTCTAGTAGAGTTTTGCATATTGGTACTTAGGCTTCTATATATATCTTTGGGAGGCTACAAAGTATCTGTAGGAAACTTTCCTTGTGTTGTTGCTTATTGTGTGAATTCTTTTATACTATATGTTCTAAGTAATATTTTACTCTTTTCTATGTAGATAGTGAGGACTAGATCCAATAATGCTTGAGATATAGAGCTTTTATCTATGGAAAGAGCCTATTCTAGAGGGCGAGTTATGAGTTGTGGATAGGCTCAAGATAGAGGACGAGCACAAGGATTTTCCTCGTCTAGAGATAACACTAGGGAACTATCTCTTAAGCCTCCAATTGAGCATGTCAGAGCTGTAGGGCCTACTCAGGTCCCACAGAGTTCTTTTACCCCAGTCTTGGAGGGGTTTATTTGAAACACCCAAGAATGTGGCCTAGCAAAAATTTTAGGTGATTGGGGATAATCATGATATGTCTTGTGTTGTGTCTTTGTAGTGTGCTTGTTTTTAAATTGTGTAAGGGTAGGTTGATGCATGTTGGTGTGTTAACTTGTGTTTATGCTTCCCTCACCATTCACTGGAGGACGCATGGTTCGGGGGGGGGGGGGGGGATTGAAGCACCTGGACTTGAACCCATGAAAGAATAATAACTTTGGATGTCTCTGGAGTAGTCATATTTGAAGGGCTTGAGTTGTACACTTGTTCATGACTTGTAGCCTCCTCCCTCTCCGCTTTCATATCCTAGGCAGCATGTTAGTTTAGTATACTATCTTCTATATGATAAGTCCATCCCTTGGCAGTAACCATTGCATACTAGTCGTATACTACCCAACCGTATGAAGTAAAACCTTGAAAACAAAGTGGACTATTTTGGTCATGGATCAAGCTCACAATTGGGACAACAGTCATGTAACACCCCGAGAATCCCAACCTATAGTAGAACCATGATTCAAGCTCATGTTAAATAAATCTTATTGAGTTGGTAGTTTTATGATACAGTTTGATGTGTATTAAGGCCTTAAATACATCCTAGCTATTAAACGAATAAAAACATCCCTAATCGATTGAATTCTTAATAAGGACATAGCCATAGTCAACTTCATACGAGCATGTATCCCATTCTACGAAGAATTCCTGAGCTCATGACTTACCAAAAGATATATAATTTAATTCTCTTTCCAATGATACCAATTTCGCCAAAATCTGATATTGGAGTAAGAGGTTATGGCCGTTTTACTGAGAGCTGTCCGAGCTGTCCAGGAGTGACGGACAAGCTGATGGACCATCAAGATAGTGACGGTCAACCACTTTGGCCATCAAAAACGGAGCATTGAGGGCCTTTTCTGGATAGAAAGTGACAGTGGGAGTGATGGTTAGTCACTAGAGTGCCGGTCCATCACTCTGACCGTTAGAATTGTCTGAGATAGCGCCGAAGCACCGTTTTAAAGGGATTTTTGGGTCATTTTTCACCCTATTTAATACCCAATCACCCCAAATCAAAGCTCATAACTTCTCCTTTATCCAAAACATTAAATTAGGGTTTATTTCCAAGATCAAAACCCTTATTTCTTCTTCAAGAAAAATAAAGAGAAGTCAAGAAATCAAGAATCTCTCCAAGAACCTTCAAGAAAGAAGTTTCCCCAAGGTATGTAGATGTTGATTCTTTGATCCCTTTCATCCAAGAAGCTAAGCATTCTTTTCTAAATCTATAAGATTTATGTTTATGAATTTTTAATTATTCTTATGAGTTGTGATTCATGTTTGTCTACAAGAATCAAGTCTTGGCCTTAGTATGTGGTATTT
>NC_061121.1:146768943-146769559 GCF_002878395.1 Capsicum annuum | reverse complement strand
AAGAAAAATCAAGAGAAGTCAAGAAATCAAGAATCTCTCCAAGAACCTTCAAGAAAGAAGTTTCCCCAAGGTATGTAGATGTTGATTCTTTGATCCCTTTCATCCAAGAAGCTAAGCATTCTTTTCTAAATCTCTAAGATTTATGTTTATGAATTTTTAATTATTCTTATGAGTTGTGATTCATGTTTGTCTACAAGAATCAAGTCTTGGCCTTAGTATGTGGTATTTGTGTGGTAAATGGATTATGTACTTGTTGTTAATGTTGAATAATCAACAAGATAGGATATTTATGTGGTTTGTATGAATCTAAGATAATATATGAGTTGGAAACATGCGAATTTGGTTGTTCATGATGAGTAGTTGGGTTATTATACTTATGCCTAAGTTGTGCATGTGAGGTGTTTGATAAAATATCTAAGAGACTAAAAATCAAGTATTGTAGTTAAATTGTGATCTAATGATAAATGCATGCTACACCCTTATGAAAATAATAACTTCTAAGATATTGTTATGTGTTATGGTTGTTGATTAAATATTCGTCAAGCTAGGTCGATGGAAGTATGGCATATTGTTATATGCACTCCCCTCCATGTATAAGACTTTGAGAACTATGAGT
>NC_061121.1:146738887-146765943 GCF_002878395.1 Capsicum annuum | reverse complement strand
ATTCTAATCTCAGAAGTTATTTGAGTAATCTATTCAAGCTCGATATCATCAATCAGATACCATGATTCGATGCCTTTTTTCGTCAGATATGGAACTAAGTAATCTCAGCGTAACTTAGTCAGATCTCTTGAGAAATATGATTAGTATTAGATTCAGCTCAGTCTAAGTTCAGTTAAGAATCAGATTAGTGTCTTTTAGTTTGGAGTAGGATTCAATACCGAGTGAGCTCAAGGATTGGAACTCACCTAATAGTAGAGGGTATGATTCTTAGAAGCAACCCTTGCACTGCCGAACTACGTAGCCAGAGTAGGTTGAGGCATCATAGCTGTTAGTTGAGGGTAGATGAGGTGGCTTGACCTGTTATATGAGGGCTCCACCATTCTCATTTGAGTACCTGATAGATGAGGGTCAAATAAAGTTGTCTTTACCAATGGTTTGGTACTGACACCCTTCTAGCTGGGTCATAAATTGTACCCCGGCTTAGCTAGGTGGGGTATGTCGGTTAGAAGACTACTTCCTACAGTCTCAGTTTCAGAATTAGTCTCAGACTTCAAGGTTGTTAGATACAGGCCATCAAGTATGATTATCTACAAATTTGAAGATCCACTGCTAGATAGGCCAACCTCAAAATTAGTTATTAGATCTATAAATTAGTTATCAAGTAGTATAATTATCCACAAACTCAGAGATACCTGTTAGATAGGGTTGATCTCAGTTTCAATTAATCATTCATATTATTAGCAGATTCGGAGATAACCTTAGCTAGGGTTGCTATTAGTTTTAGAAGTTTCAGATACTCATAGTCTCAGTATGTCCCAAAATTTTAGAATTTTAGTATATTCAGTATCAGTTACCAGAGTTATTTCAAGTATGCTCAATGTTAGTATGCGCAGTATGTTCAGTAATTACAGATTCTTTATGCATGCTAATCGAGCTCTTGCATATTTTTCAGTTAGGTTATGTTCATGCATAAGCCCTTGCATTTAGCCTTACCTCATCTACATACTCGGTATATTTTTGTACTAACACATTTACACTATAGTGTTTTATTTGACACAATAGGTTCAGAGGCACAAAATCCAAAGTATCTTCATAAGTTCAGTCCCAGTCAGCAGTAGTAGCAATGAGTCCTCTTCTTTCAAGGACGAATCTCAGTTTACTATTATTGTATTAGATTTTGTTTATATTTTCAGTTGACGGAGTTAGTTGGGGACATGTCTCATCAACTCCACAGTTCAGATAGTTTAGAGGCTTTTTAGGTGGATGTTGATGTATTTGTATTCAGTTTTTAGTTTTGAGTATGTGTAGATATATTGAACCTTATGGTCAGTTTCAGTATTTATTTCAGATATTATGCAGTGTACAGGTATAGATATTAGTAAAGGGTTAACTTGTGGTCCTTCGGGTCCATAAGCACCGTGTGATGTCTCGGGATGGGATCTCAGGGCGTTACAAACTTAGTATCAAAGAGTAAGGTTCAATAGTGTCCTAGGAATACTGAAAAGCCACATCTAGTAGAGTCTCGTGTCAAAGCCACATCTCAGGGCATTACAAACTTAGTATCAAAGCCTAAGGTTCTGTTATCAAATCTCTAAATTAGTTATCAAGTAGTATTATTATCCACAGTTTCAAAGACTACCTTTTAGATAGGGTTGATCTCAGTTTCAGTCAATCATTCTTATTATTAGCAGATTCGGAGACAACCTGTTAACTAGGGTTACTATCAGTTTCAAAAGCTTCAGATACTCATAGTCTTAGTATGTCTAGAAATTTTAGAATTTAGTATATTCAGTATCAGTTACCAGAGTTATTCCGAGTATGCTCAGTGACAGTATGCACAGTATGTTCAGTAATTATAGATTCTTTATGTATGCTAATCCAGTTTTGCATATTATTCAGTTAAGTTATGTTTATACATAAGCCCTTGTATTTAGCCTTACCTCATCTGCATACTCCGTACATTTTTGTACTGACGCATTTGTTCTATGGTGTTTTATTTGACACCATTGGTTCAGAGGCACAGGATCTAGAGTATCCTCATCAGTTCAGTCCTAGTCAGCAGCAGTAGCAGTGAGTCCTCTTCTTTCAAGGACGAATCTCAGTTTACTATTATTGCATCAGATTTTGTTTATATTTTTAGTTGACGAAGTTAGTTGGTGACATGTCCCATCAACTCTATAGTTCAGATAGTATAAAGGCTCTTCAGATGGATATTGATATATTAGTATTCAGTTTTCAGTTTTGAGTATGTGCAGATGTATTAAAACTTATGGTCAATTTCCATATTTATTTTAAATATTATGCAGTGTACTGGTATAGATATAAGTAATGGGTTAGCTTATGGTCCTTCGGGTCCATAAGCACCATGTGACGTCTCGAGATAGGATCTTGGGGCATTACAAATCATGCCCTTGATAATAACTTAAGGGTGGCCTTTCATACCCACAATAATGTGGTTGGCCTAGGAGCATCCTAGGGTATGAGTTAGGCTACTAGTCATACCCTAGGTCACAATTTCTATGTGAATTATAAGGAGGAGTCGTACCCTTATATGTGTAGACTTTCCAACTTTTAACCAAGAGACTTTTGGTCATTTCCTATGCCTAAAACCCTAAAACCTCTCAGTATATAAGGCATTGTAGCCTCCTAAGGCTTCATTTACAAGGCAAAAACGTCTTAAACACTCTAAAGGCTCTTAAAGCAAGATTTAAGGCTAGGGTTTGGAGGTATTCATCTAGTGTGAAGGATGAGGTCAAGTTTGTTGGTGATTCAAGTTGCTTAAGGCATGCATCTTTTCCTCTAGCTAAATAACTCTATACCCATGTATTTCACACTTGAATTAGTAAGTGTACATGGTGGTTTTGAATCAAATAAAAAGACTTTTGCTACCCAACAAAAGGAATAATGATGATTCTTGCTTATGCATGTATTGATACATGTTATTGATGGTAGATTATGTATGTGGGTGTCTTTTTCATGTTTTTTAGTATGAGGGTCTTGAGTAACCCTAGTCTTGATGAATTCCACCATGAATAAAGCCTTGTCGAAGGTATGCACATAAGGTATTTGTGAAACTGTCCAAGTGAATTATCTAGTAACATGTGGATGATGTATTGAGTTAGGGAAATAATCTAATAAGTATATATATGATTGATAAATGATATACTAAAGTATTATGAGCCATGTATTTTGAAATTGGTAGCCTTGTTGGTTGATGGCTAATGTGAGGGTAAAGTCCCTAGATATAAAGATGAACTTGAATTTTGAATTGAACCCAAGTATGGTAAGAATATGTTAATAGATTACTAATGAAACGTGAATAGATTGTGAGGGTCTTGTTGACCATGAATTCAATGAAGGAATTTTCCTATTGAAATAGTTGTGAGATGAAGGCTCCCATAAGGACCATGTGGTCATATATAGTGTTATATTGACTAAATGGTTAAAGTCCTTACGTATTTTATTGAACCTATGATTAATCGATAAGTAAAAGGGGCTAAAGTCCCATTGTCATCTAATTATAGTGTGATGGCATGAGGTTGAAGTCCCTTTCCTTATGAATGGCTTGAGGTTAAAGTCCCTTGCTCAAAGAGATCTGTTGAGGTGATAGTACCTTGCCCCAATGTATGAACACATGGTTAAAGTCCCTTTCTTGAATAAATATAAGTATGGATAAAGTTTCTTGCGGAATAAATATGTATGTGGTTAAAACTTTTGGTTAATGATTGATTAAGAATGGTTGAAGTCCCTTGTCTAAGTATGTGTGATTGTGGTGAAAGTTCTACGCCTAGTGTTAATTGTTGAATCTATAAGTTTAGAGGTCCAGAGATCCTCATTTCATGCCTAATGAATGAATGCTTGAGAATGTTGATGAGCCTTGATATCTTGATTGGTATGTCATGTATCTATGTGTGGATAAGTGTGTGACCATGATAAAATATGATATATTGACTTGTTGTTGATTGATGATATTATCTTATCACTTATCCTTGAGTAAAATGCTAGCGTTCCAACTGCTAACCGGCTATGGATGCTACGTCCCCATGCGATGTGGGTACTGGAGAATCTTTTTCTTCTCTTATGAAGTGATTACAAGATCAGGCGGTTTGTTCCTTGACTTAAAGGTGTGAGATTCCTTGTATTTGGAAAGAATTCATCTCTTAGTCCTTATTATAATACCCCGTATATTTCTAAGCTAGGAGACGAACCATTTTTTCTACGTATGAAACCTCCTATCCTATGAATAGCATTTTATTGCATAACTTACAATGAGTATCCTAGTGATAAGATAGCTTATGATACATTAAGCATGTTCATATGAGTCACTTAAGGTAATACAAGCTAAGAGTTTTTGAATCTATCAAGTTTTAGTGTTCGATTTTGTAAGGGTCATATTTGAACAAGTATAACTTGATGTTAATGTGGTATTTCTACATATTTATACCCACTAAATTTTGGATAATTGAATTAGCTTTCCAACAATACAAATTTTGCCTTAATCAAATACCCGAGCGAAAAGTTATACCCATTTTCGTGAGAGAGAGTAAGGATAGGCGATTGGTTAGGCACCGCCCAACCTAGACATAGGATATTAGTTAGGTGCCGCCTAACCTAGCTTAGGCAATCACTTGGGCACCTCCTAAGTCAATTCCAGGTATCAAAAACACTCCGTTTTGAGTTATTTTAAAGGTAATTAAGTCTTAAAATACACCTTACACGTCCCTAAACTTAACCCTACTAAATATATAGCTTCTAAACATATTACAACCGTATTAACATCGCAAAGCTCATCATCCAAGAGCACCATAGGAGAAAAAAACTAGGGTTGCATAATTAAGCTTGAAGATCCTATTTCAAGAAAATTCCTCCGTCAATCATCAAGAACCTCACTTCCAAGGTATGCGTAGTGTTTATCTATGGATTCAATTCATTCATAGAGTTCAAGAATCAATCTTTAAAATACAAAAGCTTGGTTAATTGTGGTGATATGATCATACCCATATTGATGCTTGTTTTTTTCCTCTTTTTCCTTATAAAGTATGATTTCTATATTGTTAGGTGTTGATGATCATGTTGTTGATATTGAGTGATTCCCAAGATGGAATCTTTATATGTTTTTATGAATTAATGATATCATATGAGTTGGAAACATGTAAATTTGGTTGTTCATGATGTATAATTTGATGAATTCACCTATGCTTAAGATGTTCATATAAGGTGCTTGATAAAGTGCCTAAGAAACTAGAAATCATGCAATATAGCTAAATTGTGACTAAGTGAAGGATTCATGATATGCCCTTACGTTCCATTGACTTCTATGTTGTTAATATGCCTTGTAAATGTTGTTGGAATACTCATGAACTATTCTTATGAGATTATGCTATGTTTACTTGCAAATCCTACTTATGAACAAGGTGTATGATAACCATGTAATCCACATGAACTTCCATGCTATTGGTATGTGTTGCTAATATGATTATGCAATGAACATGATATTAAGATTGTGCAAGTACTTCCATGTGATATGAAATCCTTTTCATGCAATACATTGTTGATAACCATGCTTAGTATGAGATCCCTACTTATGATATTATAAATTATGAACTAAATGTTACATGTTGTCGTTCCCTTACGCTTGAATGGTTTCCATATGATTGCTATGAATAGTATATATTGTCGGAATACCCATGATATTAGAATATGAGATTTATGACTTGATTATAAGCATTCTTATTCATGATAAATATTATGATGACCATGTACTTCATGAAATCCCCCACTCATGTATTATGGAATTTTATTGATGGTCGTGCACTCAAGAAATTCAAGTTGTGTCGGTTTCCTTCCATCGAGTCCTGGGGGTACTTGTACCTAAAAAATATAGCTGTGTGCCTAGATCCATGTCATGTTTTCACGATACTCTCAGTCAAGCTATGATCTATAGAATTCAGTTAGTCATGTGACTCAGGAAAACTCAGTAATCTCAGTAGTCCAGTAATCTCAGTAATCTCAGTGCTCAGTAACCTCAGCAACCTCAGTATTCACAGTCAATCTCAATAACTTCAGTACTCTCAACCAGTCCTCAGAACTCAGTACATTCTGTCAGTCATTGGAATCTAGTAAACTTAGTTTAGCTCTGCTAAACAATACCACTAGTATCAGTCCAGTTAATCAGTATCAATTTAGCTAATCAGTTCAGTTTAGTTATTCAGTTCAGCTTAGTTATTCAGTTTAGTGTCCTTCAGATGGGAGTAGAAGTTAGCACCAAGTGAACCCAAGGATGGGAGCTCACCCGCCAGTTGAGGATGTGATTCTTAGTAGTCATCCTTGTGTTCCAGAACTACGTAGCCAGCGTAGGTTGAGACATATTAAACCATCAGATTAGGGTTGATGAGCTGGCTTAACCCATCAGTTTTGGGTTCTCACCATTCTCATTGAGTACCTGCCAGTATAGGGTTCTCACAGCTGTCCTTACCAGTGGCATGGTATTGACACCCCTCCAGTCAGGGCATGGTATTGACACCCCTCTAGTTGGGGCAGAGATTGGACCTTAGCTTAGCTAATATAGTATATTTGGGGCATGTAGGTTAGATAACTACTTCCCACAGTTTCAGTTACAGATTTCAAGACTGTCAGCTATAGCTACCCAGTCTCAGTAAAGAACTCAGATAGTTCTTCAGATTTTAGTATATCTTGACTGTCAGATACAGTCAACTCAGAAATAGAATTAGACTTAGATAGTTTCCTTTAGATTTATGGACTGTCAGGTACAGTCACTTATGCTATCAAATCACAACAGTTATTAGAACTCATGCTATCAGTACTTAGCTTCAGGACTGTCAAATACAGTTAATCAGACCAATTCTTCATAATTTGAACTATAAGAAACAATCATTCCTTTATCAGTAATATAGTATAAATATCCCAGTATTCAGTAATATAGTATCAGATCCATCACTTATTAGTGATTTACATATCAATATAAGTAAACTCAGTCTTTCAGAATCTCATTATCAGTACACTCATGTTGTCAGTATTCAGGCTCAGTAGTCAGTATCTCCACGAGTTCAGTTATAGTTACATTTGCATGTATGTACTCTCATATTTATATCAGTCAGTATTTTTCATGCACATAACCCTTTGCATTTAGCCTACCTCACTCGTATACTCAGTATATTAAGATGTACTAACGCATTTGTGCTATGGTGCTTTTTTTTTATGTTACACCATAGGTTCAGAGACATGAGCTCCAAATCAGCAGTATATTCCAGGACTAGCAGTCAGAGTTAGATATGAGTCCTCATCCTTTGAGGACATAATGATTTCATTTCTATTTTAGTTTTCAATTTATTTCAGTAGTTAGAGTTAGTTGGGGACATATCCCATCAACTCCTTATTTAGTTCAGTTAGAGGCTTTCAGACTAGATATCAGATTAGATGTTCAGACTTTAATATTTATGTTCCTTTTTGGTATTGTTATACCATATTTTTCAAATATGTATTAGTATTGAACCTTTTGGCCTTACAGTTCATGTTTCCACATATTTTATGAGATATTATATAGTTTATAGGTACAGATATAACTCATGGGTTAGCTTGTGGTCCTTCAGGGTCATGAGCATCATGTAGCGTTCCGGTTCAGTAAATTGGGGTGTTACACTTATATTTAGACTTGGTCTCTTTTAGACTTGGTTTAGCTATAACAGGGGGCTTGACTCGACATATACATTTATTGACTTCGGTTTTGTATAGAGGTATTATGAATAATTATTAATTTGGGAGTAGTTATTATTATTATGAATATAATGTTGACTTATGTTTTTATTTCCTTTATGTTGATATATGAGTTGGAGTTCCTTCGACTCCTATGGTATGATGAGATGTTTAGAATGAGTTATCGAGGCAACCTCTGATTCATGTAATCTTGAGGTACCCATACAACATGGCCCGAGGTTTGTGTCGTGTCAAGATGATATTAGAACCAAGTTCATGGTGGATTGGGTGTTCACAATGTCGTGTAAAGTAGAGTCTCTTTTAAGGGTGTAAAGTGCGCCACACTTATAAAAGAAAAGCTATAGGACATTTTAGAAATTTTTTCCCTTTCTTATGTTTCACTTTAAAGCTATAAAGTATAAGGTCTTGAATTCCTCTAATTTTGGTTGCTATATTTTAGATCATGCCTAAAAGGAGATCTGAGACTTGGGCAAACACTACTGAGGGTTCTATGGACAAACGTCATCCAACTTCTGGAGTTTAGACTCGAGCTAGGGTTGTGGTATCTGGCCATCCTCATGGGGTTCAACCCACCAACCCTACTTAAGAGGATGGCTTTCCTCCTTAGTAACCTCAAAGGGATGCTAATAATTTCAAGTTTTGTTGCTCTATTAACCTTTTGACATAATTGGTAGCCACTTAAGAAGAGCATCATGCTCTGGACACCGTTCCTTCCAAGGCCACAAAAATTAGCTAATTTATGAGGTTAAGCCCTTCTATGTTCTCTGGTATGAAGGTTTAGGAGGAACCTCAAGGCTTCATTGGTGAAATAGATATGATCTTTCAAAATAGGCATGCTTCAGATATTGAGGCCCTTGAGTTTTCTTCCTACCAATTAAAAGATGTAGTGTACCAATAGTACAAAGAGTGGGAATTATCTAGGGGTGTTGATGCTAGCCCCGCTATATGGGAGAATTTTCGGAGGCTTTCTTGGACCGCTTCGTCCCTTAAGAGTTAATCAAAGCTAAAACGGAAGAGTTTCTGAAATTAAAGTAAGAAAGGATGTCTATTCAAGAGTATGCCTTGAAATTCCATAAATTGTCAAGGTATGCTCCCGAGATGTTTTCTAGAATAAGAGCTAGGATATATAAGATTGTCTCGGGGTTCTCCTATGAGCTAGTTCTTAAAAGCAAGGTGGCCTTATTTATTGAGAACATAGATATTTCTAGGTTGTTATGTATATGAAACAACTGGAAGATAATAAGAAGAGGCTAGTTGAGCTTAGTGAGAGACAAGGAAGGAATTTAGGCCTTCCGAGCAAAGTGGTGGAAATGGTGGAAAGTAGCTACAAAAAAGTGGGGGAGTCTGGGTTCATTCTCCTTGGATAGTGTCTGATCACCTTACCCAAAGTTATTAGGTGGACATCGATCTTAATTCAGCAGTGGGTTACGGGCATAAGGTGCCTAATTTCAAGCTAGTAGTGCTCAATCGGCTCCACCCCGCCTTCCTTTAATCTAGTGGTCATCATGGAGAGTGTAAGAAAGAAAGAGGCAGATGTTTTGATTGTGGTCAGCTTGGGAACATGCAACATGAGTGCCCTATTATAGTACTTTCAGGGGCCAACAAGGCCTCTATTACTACTCCATCTACTCCTGCACTAAAGGGTGTTGTATTTGTTGCTGCTTCTACTTTTGCTTTTGGCACGGGCACTGATCGAAACTAGTTGTATGTACTTACTACTCACCATGATTTTGAGTTGTATCCTAATGTTGTCATAGGTATGTTGAGACTATTTTCCCTTGATGTGTATTATTTGCTTGATCCAGGGTCAACTCTTTCTTATGTGACCCCATATGTGGTTGTGCATCTTAATTGTGATCCTGAGAGATTGTCAGTTCCTTTATCTATTTCTACCCTAGTTGGAGACCTCGTGATTGTTAGAAGTGTCTATAGTGGTGTGTGATGTCTGTCGATGATAGAGACACTCTTGTTGACTTGGTAGAGTTAGACATAGTTGATTTGGATCTCATCTTTGGAATTGATTGGTTGCACTCTTTCCATGCTTTGTTAGATTGTCAAACTCGTAGGGTCATGTTTAAATTTTCTAATGAGTCTATCATTGTATGGGAGGGTGGTCATTTAGTGCCTGAGGGAAGGTTTATTTCTTATCTCAAATCACAAAGGTTTATTTCAAAGGGGTGTTTGTATCATTTAGTCAGAGTTAAAGATTCTAACTTGGAAGAGCCTTATCTGGAGTTTGTTCCCGTGGTAAATAAGTTTCCCAGTTATCTTCCCAGTGTTTCTCCCGATAGTGAAATTGATTTTGGGATTGATCGTGCTCCAAAAACTCGTCCGATCTCGATTCCTCCTTGTAGAATTGCTCCGACAGAATTGAAAGAACTTAAGGATCAATTGAAAGATCTTTTAGATAAAGGTTTTATCCAGCCTAGTATGTCTCTTTGGGACTTCCATATTGTTTGTGTGCAAGAAGGATGGTTCCTTTCGTATGTGCATTGATTATGGTCAGTTGAAAAAGTGACTGTAAAGGAAAAATATCCTCATCCCAAAATCGATAATTTACTTGATCAACTTAAGGGTGTAAAGTTTTTCTCTAAGATTGATCTTAGATTAGGTTATAATACACTTAAAATTAGGAATATGGATATCCCTAAGACTATCTTTAGAACCTGGTATGGTTAATACAAGATTCTTTTTATGTCCTTTGGATTAACTAATGCCCCAACGACATTCATGGATTTGATGAATAGGGTCTTCCATCCATTCTTGGATATGTTGTCATTGTCTTCATTGATGATATATTAGTGTATTCTAAGAGCGAGGTAGGATATGTAGATTACCTCTGTGCCGTGTTACAATCTTTAAAGGATCATCATTTGTATTCCAAGTTTGCCAAGTGTGAGTTCTGGTTAAAAACTGTAGCTTTTCTTGGTAATTTTATCTCTAGTGAAGGGATCATGGTAGATCCCCAAAAAATTGCAGCAATTAAGAAGTGGCCTAGACCTTTGACTCTAACCGACATTTAGAGCTTCTTGAGTCTAGCTGGTTAATATATATGGTTTGTGGAGGGTTTCTCTACTATAGCTACCCCATTGACCAAGTTGACCAAAAAGAAGGTCAAGTTCTTATGGTACGATCGTGTGAGGGTAGTTTTGAGAAGTTGAAAGATGACTTAACTTTGGTTCTTGTTTTGACATTTCCCGAACTTAGTGACAGTTTTGTGGTTTCTTGTGATGCATGTCATGTCAATGTGGGTTGTGTGTTGATGGAACATGGTAGTGTGGTGGCATATGCTTCTAGGCAATTGAAAGTTCATGAAAAGAACTACCCCACCTATGACTTAGAGTTATTAGCCATGGTATTTGCTTTGAAAATTTGGAGGTATTATCTCTATGGTGTTTATGTTGATATCTTTTCCGATCATAAGATCCTTCAATATGTGTTTTCCCGAAAGAAGTTGAATCTCTATCAAAGAAGGTAGATTGAGCTATTGAAAGACTATGATATGAGTCTTTTTTACCATACTGGTAAGGTAAATACAATCGATGATGCTCTTAGTAGATTGTCTATGGGAAGTTTCACCCATGTTTATGAGGATAAGTAGAATTGGTGAGAGATATTCATCATTTGGAAAATCTTGGAGTTTGAATTGCGGACTTTGAAGATGGTGGTGTGTTGATGCATCTAGTATGTCAATCATCTCTTGTTATTGAGATGAAAAAAAAAATAAGTCTTAGACTCTGATTTGATGAAGATCAAGAGTAATATGGGTTGACACAAAGCCACAGACTTTATGATTGGTGGTGATGGTATCTGGAGGTACCAAGGTAGGCTATGCATTCTCAGCATCGATAAATTAAGGGAAAGGGTCATGGCCGAGGATCATGGAGCCCGTTATTCTATTTATCCTAGTTCCACCAAGATGTATCATGACTTTAGAGAGTTCTATTGGTAGAATAATATGAAGCGTGACATTGCTAGTAATGTGGCAAAGTGTATGGTGAACCAACAAGTAAAGGTTGAGCACTTGAGGCTCAGGGGACTATACAAAGAGATTGTATTGCTCGAATGGAAGTGGGAGTCGATTAATATGGATTTCATTACCGGCCTTCCTAGATCCTAGAACCAATGTGATTCTATTTGGGTCACTATCAATAGAATGACCAAATCCACTCATTTCTTACTGATGAGGACTAATATCTTGGCAAAAGATTATGCTAAGTTGTTTCTTGTGGAGATTGTAAAGTTTCACGGTGATTAGGGTGAACTTAGGGTGTTTGGTTAGATATGATTCACTTTGGCATGAATTTTAGGTAAAACAGGTTTATAACAAAAACTAAGAAAAAGAAGGAGAAAAAGCCATAAAAAAGACCAACTTCGATCAGTATACTATTCCTTTCGTGAGTCGTAATAATTCGATATGACTCATATGCTGAGTCATATGAGGAACAAAACCAAAATCCAAATTAAGAAACTAAGTATGAGAAAGATACGACTCAAGTAGCACAGTCGTAAGACAGGGTACGAGTCATATGTGAAGTCGTAAGCATAATAGAGCCCAACTACTATCTAGAAATTAAAGTGTCAGAAGGATATGAGTCAAAAGTTTGAGAACGACTTACATAGGTATGTCTTACCCCAACCAGTGTTCAAGACCTAAAAATAATGAAGTCCCTGGTAGATACGGATGAAGAATTCAAGTCGTATACATGGTTACAACTTGTTAGCTGAAGACGTAATCTGAAAAAAGAATTGAAGCCACGAGAAGATTAGGAACTGGAATGGTTATGACAAGGCAGGGTATGACTCGTAAGATGAATATTTGAGTATTGATTGAGTCATATTGGTTTCCAACTTAGCTTTACCTTTACCATTTTTATAAGATTTGTATGTTATTTTGGGATACTATACGTACCCTAGGGTTAATCTTTAATTAGTTTAGGCATTGCGACATTATTTTACACACAATTACTTTCTTCTACATTATTTCATGAGATGTAAGGTTTTATTCAATTAAAGACTTTGGATTTTATTCATCTTAATCTTGTGCAATTGTTTTATGTGTTCTTCATTGATAATCATGGTTTTTTGCACAAACATCAACAATTAATCTCCTCAGCTAGGGTTGTGGGAACCCTGGCAGATTAGCTACGTAAAGGAAGTGTGAGATTCAATTATTTTAGGATTCAAGATCCACTGCCTGTGGATCCAAATAGGCACTCCTACATGGTCCAATAGATCCCTAAGAAATTGCAGACCTACAGACATAACAATTGTTAGAGAAAGAATGCAGGGAAGATGAACAAACTAGAGCTGCCATAAAGGCAGGAGTAGCTCAACAACATGGGCCAGTCAGATATAGATAGATGTTGATCATCGAGTACAGAGAGAAAGAGCTCCGTTGATGAGGGCATACCGACACTTGAACCCATACGAGGAAGAAGATGATAGAGATCTGGGTTATGTTGAGCCTGCTGAATCATGAGCCATCATTCCTCTGGCGTTAGCCCCTAATGTGATGTTTGATATTACTAGTGCTATCATCCAACTATTGAATTTAAAAGGTGCATTTTCTGGTGCAGCTAAGTATGACGCGGACATACATCTTACATATTTTGTAGGGATTTGTACCAACTACATATTCCAAGGGTTAGTCAGGAGTCATTGAGATACTGGGGAAGTATCTTTATGGCTAGTAGAACTTCCTAGAGGATCTATCTCTACCTGGCATGAGTTAAAGATATAATTTTTGAACAGATTTTTCCCTCTTGCACGGATTCTACAATTAAAGGATAAAATTTATAATTTCAAATAACTACCTGCAGAGTCTATGTATGAGGCATCATTTTGGTTTAAGAAGAAGTTGAGTATTGTACCAAATCACAGAATTAGAGGATCTTATTTGTCTGAGTTCTTCTATAGATCATTGAATGAAAGTTCAAGAGGTATGTTAGATACAATTTCAGGAAGAGCCTTCACGTATCTTCGTTGGGAAGTTGCACAGAAAATGCTTAACGATATTATGGTTACCAACAGATTATGGCACACTTAAGATTTGAAATGTAGTGGTTGTACATATGCTATTGGGGCATCAAATACATATGAAAAAACAAATGATTTGGTAGCCCAAGAGTTTCACAGCTTCGTACAGATATCAAGTTGCTGATCAAACAATTTGCTTTAATGAATGCTAAGAAAGTAAAAGTAATTGCCACACAAAAGTCAACATCAAAACTATTTGAAATTTAATCTGAAGAAGAGGCAAATTTTCTTGATCATAGGTTGGCGGATTTCTGAGCTCAAGGTCAAGGAAATCAAGGTTGGAACTATTACAATAATAGGTATAGAGATAGTGATGGTAATTGGCGGTATAAGGATGACTATAAGGAGAAGAGTGATAAATATATTCCATCAGGAAGTTAAGATACAGATTCTAGGATGGAGATATCCTGGCCAAGTTTGTCAAAAGGCAAGAAAGTCAAGAGAACTTCTTCAAAGATATCAAAGCTGATCTGTCAGGATTGAATAAGAAAGTTGAATCTCATACTACAACAATCAAATAGTTGGAGCAGTAATTTGGTTAGGTGTTAGCCGTAGTCAATCAGAGACACCCCAGCACTCTTTTGAGAAATACGGTGGTAAATCCTAGAAATGATATTCAATGTCATGCCATTACCAATCAAAGTGGTAAGGTCACTAAAGATCCACCTATACCCATAGTTGATGAGCAGAAAAGTGAGGAGGAGTTGGTTGATGTGGGTTGCGGCAATAAGAAAAATAAAGTTGAAGAAAAAAATACCAGAACCTGTGCTAAAGCCTATTCCAAAACCACGGCCTCCCTATCCACAAATAAAGAGTCTATACTAAAAGAATTAACTGTCAACATACCACTTGTAAAGGCATTGGAGCAGATGCCAGGATATGCAAAATTCATGAAGGATTTGGTCACCAAGAAGAAGATTGTTATCTAAAAACACATAGATAATATTTATCATTGCAGTGCAGTGGTTATTAGATTTTTTGTAGATAAGAAAGAGGACCCTAGCTCTTTCACAATACCGTGTACTATCGAGTCTTTCAACTTCACTCAAGCATTATTTGATTTGGAGGCTAACATTAATCTTATGCCCTTGGCCGTATTAAAGAAGTTAGGATTGAGAGCTCCCAAACCAACCACTATAAGACTAGTGATGGCTGACAGAACTGTAAAGAAGCCTATTGGTATCCTTTATGATGTTTTGGTAAAAGTGTCTTCTTTTATATTTACTACTGATTTTGTTATATTAGATTGTGAAGTGGACTTTCAAGTCCCTATTATCTTTGGAAGACCTTTTTTGGCTACAGGTAGGACGTTGATTTATCTAGAGAAAGGACATCTGATGTTGAGACTCAATGATGAACATATGACATTTAATGTATGTAAATCTATGAGACACTCTGATGATCTGAGAGTGGTATCAGTGATTAATGTAGATAATGGAGAGGCAGATTCATTCCATGATGTTGATGCTGTAACCTTATAGGATGATGCTTTTGATACAGTTATTCCTCTTAAAGAAAGATTAGGTGTTGAGGCACTAGCAACTGTGATCATGAATTTTGATTCTGAAGGTAGTAAGGCGTACGAGGAACTGGTAGGTGCACTTCAAGGGAGTGGTTATAACTATGCACCAAAGAAGCTTGATCTAGATTTGAAAAATATAACTACTCTACCAGCTCGTCCATCGATGGAAGAACCGCCAGTATTGGAGTTGAAAGCCCTCCCATATCACTTGAAATATACATTTTTAGGAGCCAACAACACCCTACCAGTTATTATTGCAGCTGATTCGAGACATTTAAAAGTTGAAGCATTATTGTCAGTATTGTAGAGCTTCAAAAGGGACATTGGATGGTCCATTATAGATATTATTGGTATTCCACCTGGTTTGTGTACTCATAAAATTCAGCTTGAATCAGATTGTGTTCCATCTATCGAACACCAGAGATGACTTAATCCTCCTATGCAGGAGGTATTTAAGAAAGAAATCATCAAGTGGTTAGATAATGGTATGGTATTTCCCATTATAGATAGCAAGTGGGTTAGATAGGTTCAATGCATTCCAAAAAAGGGTGAAATAACTATCGTGCCTAATGAGAAAAATGAACTAATGCCTTTTAAACCATTGACTAGATGGAGAGTTTGCATGGATTATAGAAAGTTGAATGTTTGGACTTAGAAGGAACAATTTTCGATGTTGTTCATGGTTTAGATACTGGATAGTTAGCTGGAAGAGAATGGTATTGTTTTCTTGATGGGTACTTCAGTTATAATGAAATTACTATTACACCAGAAGACTAATAAAAGACCACCATTGCATGTTGTTATGGTACCTTTGCATTCAAACGAATTCCATTTGGGCTATACAAAGCCCAAGCCACATTTCAGAGATGTATGATGCCCAATTTTTTCCTATAAGGTATAAGACACCATTGAAGTCTTTATAGATGTTTTTTTTGGTGGCGGGGGACTCTTTTGATGAATGGATAAAACACTTGGAAAAAGCTCTACAGATGTGTGAAGAATGCAACTTAGTACTTAATTGGGAAAAGTTCCATTTCATGGTTAAGGAAGGAATTGTGTTTGGGCACAAAATTTCAAAGAGATGAATAGAGGTTGATCGAGTAAAAGTGGAGTTAATTGAAAAATTACCTTATCCAATTTCTGTAAAGGGGATTTGAAGTTTCCTAGGACATGCATGTTGTTATAGATGATTTATCAAGGAATTCTCGAAGATTGTTGTCCACTTTGCAAGATGCTCGTGAAAGAGGTAAAGTTTGATTTTGATAAGGCATGTAAGAAGGCTTTTTAAAAATTAAAAGAGAAGTTGGTATCTGCCCCAATCATTGTGTCTCCTAATTGGTCTTTGCCTTTTGAAATTATATGTGATTCTAGCGGATTGGCCTTAAGGGTTATGCTAGGCCAAAGAAAAGAAAAGATCCTTCATCTCACCTACTATGATAGTAAGGAACTAACCCTGCTCAAAAGAACTATACCATGACGGAGCAAGTGTTATTGGTAGTTGTTTTTTCCTTTGAAAAGTTTAGATCTTACTTGATTGGGACAAAGGTGATTGTGGACACCATTCATGCAGCATTGCGGTACTTAATAGCTATAAAGGATGCAAAGCCAAGGCTTATTCAGTGGATACTGCTATTGCAAGAATTTGATTTTGAATTAAAGGAAGGAAAAGGTAAAGAGAATTAAGTTGCGGATCACTTGTCTAGACTAGAGTAGGAAGCTATGCAGAAGATTACTAAGGGTTTGGAGATTGACAATAGCTTCCCAGATGAATAGATATTGGCCGCTTTAAATGATTTGATTCCATAGTGTGAAGATTATGTAAATTACTTAGTAAGTGACCTATTCCCAAAAGATTTCTCGTATCAGCAAAGATGGAAATTTATGTATGAGGTAAGAAAATTTTTTTGGGACGAACCTTATTTTTTCAAAATTAATGCTGATGGAATCATTTGTAGGTGTATACTTTAGGAGGAGATGATAAGCATACGGGAGACATTTCACTCATCTCCAGTTGGGGATCACCTTGGAGGGGCCCGAATAACTCATAAGATCCTACAAAGCTAATTCTATTAGCCGACCATATACAAAGAAGTTCATGAATATGTTGCTGTCTGTGATCAATTCCAACGACAAGGTACTATTACTAAAAGACATAAACTACCTATGACTCGTATCTTAGAATTGGAAGTGTCTGAAATATGGGACATAGACTTCATGGGACCTCTTATGAGTTCGTGTGGCCTGAAGTACATACTAGTAGTTGTTGACTATGTGTCAAAGTGGGTAGAAGCGATTTCACTTCCTAACAAGAAACAAGAAGTGTCACAATATTTGTGAGAAAGAATATCTTTTCTTGATTTTGTATGCCACGTACTGTTATTAGTGACAAATGGTCACATTTTTGCAATCATCTATTCATGAATCTACTTGCAAAATATGGAGTGAAACATAAGGTGGCAACACCTTATCATTCACAGACAAGTGGACAAGTTGAAGTATTGAATAGAGAAATCTAATCCAAATTGGCAAAGACTGTGAATACCAATCGGACTGATTGGTCAAGAAGGTTAGATGATGTATTATAGGCTTACCGTGCTGCTTACAAAACCCCATAAGTGTTTCACCTTATCATCTTGTGTATGGCAAAGCTTTCCATTTATAATTTGAATTTGAGCAAAAGTCACTATGGACGTTGAAGAAGCTGAATTTAGAGTGGACAGATGTAGCAAAATCTAGGTTGAAAGCCATAAATGAGTTGGAAGAATTCCGGCTTTGGGCATATGAAAGTTTTTCACTTTACAAGGAAAATATGAAGTTGTATCATGACCGAAACATTGAGAAGAGTGTTTAGAAATGGTGACCAGATGCTTCTATATAATTCTAGACTGCATTTGTTTCCAGGCAAGCTAAAGTCTAGATGGCATGGTCTATTAATAGTGGCAAGAGTGTATCCCTTTGGTACATTAGAACTAATGAAGGATGACACAAATACATTCAAGGTTAACGAACACAAAGTTAAGCACTATATTGGAAATGTAAAAGAAGTAAATGAGCTATCTAATATTGACCTTGATGATGTCTGAGTAATCAAGGCAACTGCGTTGTACCATGATGTTAAATCAAGCACTGTGTGGGAGGCAACCTATGGTTTTGGTTGGTAAAATATGAGTATCCAACTTAGCCACGTCGTGCCACGACGTTAAATCAAATGCTGCATGAGAGATAACCCATGTTTTTGTACTTGTTTTAATTATTGGGTAATATGTTTGTTCAATGTGCAGGACTTAAAAAATGCAGCCAAAATCCAGACAAGTTAGAAAGGGTATCATACGAACTTTTCACTAGTCATAGCAATGCAGTACGACTCATGAGTAGGAGTTGTAACGGCCTGGGAGATGGATCAAAATCAGAAATTAAGTTATGGAATCTTATGATTCTTGGTATGACTCATAGTCTCTGATTACAAACCGTGACTAGGAGTAGTACTCACTCTAGAACCAGGTAAGATTCCAAGGCCATACAAGTCAAGGAAATGACTCGTAAGCCTGGGTACAAATCGTATCAACAATTCGTACTTTGGCTTACTAGATCAGCCCTCGGGTTGACCCAATCCAAAATTTAAATAAAAAGGAAAATTTAGACCCGATAAGACACCTGAAGCTTCTTACTCATACCCACACCATTTTCCTCTAATCAGCTCAAATCCTAAAGATTAACTTGTTTTCAACTGAATCTAACTACCAACAATAACAATTTCTCGATTTTGTGATATTTTCAATTTGAATTTGAGACTTTTTAGACCCAAAATTAGAATCCTCTACTATACACGTACCAAGTAAGTTCTTAATTCTATTTTGTCTATATTGCAAGTTGAAAAGTGTTGTATGAGGTATTATTAACTTTGTTTAAGTAGAATTTCTTCAAATGACAATTCTTAGAACACTATATTTGAATTTTGATTTTGAAAATAGGGAATAGGGATGAACTAGGGCTTGTACTTGGAATTTTGTGTGCTTATGTGTAGTGAAAAGCTAGATATAGCTGATTAAAGTAGTGGGTATATTAGGAATTACCATACGACCCATAAACATCGTTATGGGAGTTGTAATGAGACTCGTACCCACTAAAAACATGGAAGTCTAACAAATTCAAAATTTTGGAATGGATATAACACAACCTTACGTGTCGTATCAAGACCTTATGATTCATACATATCAATCGTACCCACATGGGAAAAAAATAAAATTCAACTAAAGTTTCTAACCATTTTACAATTATTGGTCAAGAGTCGTAACCAGCCAGTACGACTGGTCAGGAGGAGTCATAAGCTGGCCAGTTAATAATGAAAATGCACCGGTTGAGTTATAACTCACGTATATGAATCGTAACCAATAGTTATGAGTGTTAAACACTGCTCGTACCTAATTGAATCAACATAAATTGAAATTTTACCACTCGTACCTAATTGAATCAACATACATTGAAATTTTATTTTTAGTTTTACTTTTCTTTTCTTTTCTTAGTTACTAACTTTGGCATATTTGCAGGGAAAATGCCTCCAAATAATGCATCTTCATCCAAAACTATAGCAAAGAAAGGAAATACGCAAAGTCTAGTGGAAAATGAAGAAACTAGTAAATCTGTAAGATGGACAAAAAGTAGCAGTGAGGAGTTTACCGAGACATCTTCCAAGAAATCTGCACAAAAAGGAAAAGCAATAGCTAAAGCTAAGGGGAAGAAGGTAGTTCCCTAAGATTCTAATACTCCACCACCAAAAGGACCAAGAAAAAAGAATGCCACTATATCCCCTCCACATACACCAGTACCAGCTAGTGATGATGATGATGAGTCTGAGTCTAGTTTAATCAAGGAAAGTGCAGAAGAAAGTCATGGTCCTGAGGTTCAGTACCCCGGATAGCTAGTCAGGACCCCCCACTAGTATTAGCCCCTACTCTGGTGTTCGTTGTTGAACTATGAGGCTACCTCGGCATGCAGGCGATATTTACCATAGGCCTATTTCATCTAGAAAATAGAAAGGTTAAGAGAGTATTATACGGGGAGAGGTAAATGACAACTATAAGGATTGATGAATTACCTGAGTTTGCTGAATGTTTCAGATGATATAGGTTTGATTGGATGATGAGAGCACCGAATAAATATAGTGAGGTGTTAGTCCACGAGTTCTATACCATCTACAAAGGTGAGTTGATGAAACATCACCCATAGGGCATGCTATGGGAAAGAGGTGACCCTATTTTTTTACTGATGATTTGAGGAGTTCAGGTGGATATATCATCCTGGATGATAGGAAGGTTTTTGTATGGGCAAGCATATCAAGCCCCAGCCAACACAACCGATATGAAATATAAAATAGTTAAGATAAGGAACATCACCAACTAGACTTTAGGTACAGATGACAAGATGTCATATTACGGTGATTACTGAGAGGATTGATACACATGGTGAGAATGCCATTTGGGTTGCAGGTGAAATGCGGGATTCATAACAAGTCAAGAAGAGCTCCTTAATTTTGAGGGTAAGGAATGGTGGACTATAGCCCATCACTGGCTATCTCCAACTACACGTGATCATATACTGGGCCTATTTTGAGTTTCTATGAAGGCTGGTTTTACAATGGGCTATAATTTTGATGTTCGGGAGGTTCTAGCCCGAGAATTAAGAGATAGGGCTATCATAGAACAAAAGGCATTATTATCATACCGCTACATGATCACGCAAATAGGTTTAGTTGTGGGGGCATTGGAGATTCTGGGCATTGATGTCATGAGGGAGGCCCAATAAACATTTGATATTAGTCTGATACGTGTTACAACCAACCCACTAGCCTGACCTATGAGGCAGACAACAGATGCTATGGCGAGAGCTTTCCCATAAGAGGAGCAGACAAATGCTGCTGCTGCTAATGAGGCAACCGAGACAGGTGTGTATACTGAGACTGTGCTAATAGATAGAATGAGTACATCTAGTGCTCCACTACCAGATCAGTCTGTACCACCTAGGCCACGAGGTATGCCCCTAGTGTTATGATGATATCGCAGGCTGCATGGATAAAGGTAGCGACCCAGTTGGCTATATTAGCTGTGAAAGTGACCAATATGTAAGGTGGTGTAAGGAGTTTGATGAGACAATAGTTGGAGGTACAGGATAGGCATGGGAAAGACCTCCTAGATGTATCTGAGCTGAAGATCACTCGACAGTTGTGTAGTGGGCAGACGCTCAATATTGCTGAGATTATAAGTATAAAGGGTATGGTTGTTAAGTTGTTCGAGAAGATGATATTTTTTGAGCCCATTATAGTGACAGTGATACCCATAGTCGATGTGCTGAATATTTGGGTAGTCCCACTCGATGAAAAAATTTTGCAGACCTAGGCAGAAAGAGTAGAAAAGAAGAAAAAAAAGAAAAAATAAAAAGAATAGAGGAAAGAGGCAAGAACTACCAAAAAGGTCAAACGTAGTGACAGTTAGGATGAGTACGATCAAGAGATGGCTAGCAGATCTGGCGAATTGAGAGATCCAGCTCCTGATGCTTAGAGGGTCGATGATGCACCCACATCTATTATTGATCCAGTACTGATTGGGATAGTTGATGATGAGAGTAGGACCCAATCTGAGGGTCCATATGCAAATATTGATGCTTCTGTTCCATGGGTGCCTAGGTATTACTATTTTTCCCTACTCTATCTTATATTTGTAGCACTGAGGATAGTGTCATATTCTTAAGTTGGGAGTACGGTACCAAAAAATTTAGGAGCTATTTAAAAATATTTAGATGTAGATTAAATTGAAAGTGTGTTATGACTTGCATGTTTAAGGCAGGCATCTAAGATAGGCAGTAGATCAGTGCACCTATGGCAGTAGATAGTTTTGAATTTGGATGATAGTTTTTATGGATTTGTGAAATTCTGGGTTGTATTTAAAAATTTTGATTTAGATTTATTGTTGTGATTGCTAAAACACTACTAATGGTTATAGATTTGAACTAATCTTGTAAAAAGTACTGTTAGCTGCGTTAAAAAGTTGAAAAAATTTAGGTCCCCTCAAAAGTTTCTTTAAATAATAGCGTGATTTGTATATTATGTTGAAACTGTTGAGTATATGAGAATGACATTAGGATTAGGAATAGTATATGTAGGGATAGACAAAGTGTATCATTGGACATTTGGTACTTAGTAAGGTATCCCTATGCAAGTGAGCGTAAGGTTTACTGAGTTCTAGATGAGTTTGAATCTAGAACTTGCCTGGTTGATTTTACCAAGGTCTAGGATGGTTAGTTAGGAAGTGATCATAGGTCATTTTTGTATGAGTCCACTTAAGGCTAAAATACCTGAACCAAATAAGTAAATCCCATTGATCAAAATATTTGAGCCTCAATCGACCAATTTTTTTTCTTAAACCTATCACATTCCCGTGTAGCCAAAAGAATTATGTTTTTGACCCTGATCCACCTGAGGATACTGTACACCTCAACTCAGGAAAATATCTTAGGTTGAGGGTGGCTATATTTTGAGGTGCGTAAGAGAAAATAAGTATGAAAAAAGGGGTAGAAGAAAAATAGCTGAAAAATGGGCAGGTACGAAGAGAAAGAAAAGAGCAGAGTATTGTAAAAGAAAGTTAAGCACAATAAAATACTAAACTTGACCCGATTAGAATATGCTTAAAAGAAAAAGAAGATATAAGGGTGAAAATAAATAAAGTAGTAGAAAGTCCCCCTAAGAAAAGCATAGTGTCTAGGAGGTGTAGTCACTAAAAGAATTCCAAAAGATATCCTACCAGCCCCTAGCATATGTTACAACCCAAATAAAGTCATATAGTGATCTTACCACAACTATTTGAAAGCTTAGGAAAAGACCATAAGGGAAAGCCTATGGTATTTTATGCACACCAGTCATACTTCTTGGTGAGAACAAACGTTGTTTGTTATATCTTGGAAAAGATTGATACATATGATAAGAGAACGGGATTTCTTTGAATGTGAGTGCATAGAGGTTATGATGCTAAGTTGCTAAATAGTTTCACGGATCAAAAATAGTTCAATGCTTGAGTAGATATTACTAATGTAATGCCATCATCAGATCCCTTCATGTTTTCACATGTGCTGAATTGCTATATGCAAATTTGAAATGAAAAATTTAGTATTAAGAGAGGAACAACAAAATTAAAATTTAAGTCAAAAATCACTGCCATGGGTTGTTTTAGATCTTCCAGTTTTAAGAATCGCCTCAAGGGTAGAAATTAGTATTTGATTTTTTTTGCCTGAGGACATGCAAAAGTCTAAGCTGAGGGTGTTGCTGTGACATGGAAATAAGACACTTTCGATGCGTAAAATAATGAATTTATGTGTGAACTTATGGTGTTTTGTTAGATATGATGCACTTTGGTGTGAATTGCTGTTAAAACAGGTTTATAAAATAATCTTAGTGAAGGAGAAAAAGACCTAAAAATGACCAACTCCGATCAATATACGAGTCCTCTCATGACTCATAATCATTTGATATGACTCGTATGTTGAGTCATATGAGGAATAGAACCAAAAGCCAAATCAAGAAACTAAGTACAAGGAAGATACGACACAGGTAGCTTAGTTGTAACATAGGGTATAAGTCATATGCTTAAGTCGTAAGCATAATAGAACCCAAGATACTATCCAGAAAGTAAAGTGTCAGAAGGATATGAGTCAGAATTTTGAGTACAACTCATTTAGGGATGTCGTATCCCAACCAGTGTTCAAGACCCAAAAAGACTGAAGTCCCAAGCATATAGGGATGAAGAATTTGAGTTGTAGACATGGTTACAACTCATTTGCTGAAGTCATAAGCTAAACAGAGAATTAAATCCATGAGAAGATTAGAAACTGGAATGGTTACGACAAGGCAGGGTACGAATTGTAAGCTAGGATATGAGTAACAACCGAGTCATACCAATTTCTGACTTAGCTTTACCTTTCCAGTTTTTAATAGGATTTTTATGTTATTTTGAGATAATATAAATACCATAGGGTTTATCTTTAATTAGGTTATGCATTGCGATATTATTTTACACATAATTGCTTTCTTCTATATTATTTCTTGAGATATAAAGTTTTATTCAATTTAGGACTTTGGAGTTTATTTATCTTAGTCTTTTGCAATTGATTTTATGTTTTCTTCATTGATAATCATGGTTTCTTCCTGTAACAACCCGAAATCGCCTCCCGAGACATCATACGGTGCTTAAGGTAACAAGTATCCCCAAACTAACCCTTTGAGCCTGTTTCTACTAATAACACTCATTTTAAGATAAAATAATACAAACAATAGCATAGTCATATCATATGAAAGGAAATACGAAGAAAATGCTCGGTCCAAATGACCAAAATACTGGAAACCTCAACACAACCACAATCTGATAACTAGTCTGACAAAGCCTCTACTAATCCATAAACTAGAGAGCTATTGAGACAGGTCCCCAAGTGACTCAAAATGAACTGGAAATAACAATATAGTCTCTCAAAATATGGAAATGTCTGAATATAGGTCCTCGAATCATGAGGACTCACCACTCTAGGAATGTAGATATAGTTACTCAAAAATCACTGGTGAGGTTGGGATTGAACACTTGAACCTAAATTATAAGACAATGTAGCACATAGACATATATATAGATCAACACTTGGGAATGTACTGAGTATGTAGGGGTGCATGCATTTATATAAAACAACATCAATACTCTTTAATCAAATCATGCGTGTAATAAGTAATGACTCACATGGCTTGAATAAGTATAAAATGTGAAGATCATGAGAGTCATTATACTTTAAACTTTGAAATTTGTACTCTTCTCTTATTCTGATTACTCAAGGCTAAAGAAAACTTTAAGCAATGCTTTCAACTCATGCATATGTCTAATGGAGAGTAAAACTTCTTCAATGCTCAAGAGCTCATAACTTTTTTGAACTCAAATACTTGGAATTCAAAATCATATAACTTTGGAAAATACTTGAAGTCATTTCGTTCACATTAGGAAAATATCTCATTTCAAGCATTAGGGAAAAATACTCATACCAAGGGAAAGTATTTTGTATCTTATATCAATGGAAAATACTTTAGCTTAGGTAGTTTGTCTGAATCGACATAAACTATGCGAGCTACATGAAGTCCAACATTTTTTCTCTAAAAGAAGAGACCTCACGTTGGGGAGAGGCGTCATACTCTTGCCAGGGAGTATAACCTAGGTCTAGTGATCACAAAACAAACATGGCCTCGGGCCCAATATCAACTCGGCCTCAAGCCCAACCTACGGTGGTACATAGTTTTCGGGTAAAAAATTGTAGTAACTTACCCACTCGGTGCTAACTACTACTCCCTTTTTTTATCTCGCTCATCTCATGAAAATCCACTCTAGAATAATCTCATGGTTCAATAAGAAACCATTAACCAAATTTGTAATCTCATGTAGTAGAGTGGATTTCAAAACTCAATAACCATTAGGTCAAAACATTTCTCAACAATCTCAGAATACTCAAATCATAGGAGCTTATAGAACAAAAGTTCATAAAATCTCAAGTCTCAAGTAGGGCTTAATAACACATAATTCAATCTCAAGTTAAAACTCATAAAAGGCATAACAGATAGCATATAGATTCATAACTCATGTGGAAATCTGAAAATTTCAGCAATTTATTTCAAAATCTCAACATACTCATATACATCAATGTTTCAAATATTTCAACTATTAACTTCTCAAGGATTAAAATCATGGGGTATAGACCCAGCTGCAATTTCTCAAGAAAACATGTAAAAATCATGCCATTAGACTCTCAATTCAAGGGAAACATCAAAAGCTTGCAACCAATAACAATGGTTGAAAACCCACAATTCAATTTCATGTAAAATCTCATAAATTGCAGAGAATTGTAGTTTAAATAAGCTTTTGGGCACAAGGGTGAAAGATTACCCTTGTTCAAAACCCCATATACGTTGAATTAGAAGCTTTGGATGAACTCTCGCTTTTGGAACTCTATTCGTACTCTTGAATGAGGGTTCTTGAAGCCCTTGACTTGGGAACCTTGAATCTTGACTCAATTAAGAAAATATATGGTGGATTCTTGAGATTCTTGGTAGAGGTTTTGGATGCTTATGATTTTTGTTGAGAGAAAACTTGAGAAAAACTTCATAGAATGCTTGTAAATGACTTTCACGGTTTAAAAGGCTTGGAAAATATCCAAAGTGCCCTTTTTAACTTCTGAACAAAGATGGTAAAAATTAAACTGGGAACTCGATTTCATAGGCCACCACGATGCGCCACTATTATGGTGGCTCACTGAGAATTGACAAATGGGAATTTGGTAGTCACCGCAATGTAGAGCCATTGCATTTTCCCTCTAGTTGGGACTAGAAACTTTAGCGCAATGCATCACAATCGCGTTAGGCCACTGGAAATTGACTATTGGGAAATCAGGGTCCTCCGCGATGCACCACTATCATGGAGTTCCACTGGAAATTGACAATTGTCAAATAGACCCTCTCCGCGATGCGCCACACACCAAAATGATGCTGTTTTATGACTAGGACTTAAATTATCCTTAACTTCTTACTCGGGTATCAGATTTGGGCAAATATACATCGACGGAAATCTTATCAAATTTCCCATGTGATAAAAAATCAAAATTGGGGAAATTCCATATGGTTAACATGATACTCACTTAGGAAGTCACTTCTCAATCTTTTAGGGCTGAAATTACACTTCACTTGACACGCTCT
>NC_061121.1:146633032-146738787 GCF_002878395.1 Capsicum annuum | reverse complement strand
GGTTTTTGTTGAGAGAAAACTTGAGAAAAACTTCATAGAATGCTTGTAAATGACCTTGATTTGGTGCTTTCACGGTTTAAAAGGCTTGAAAAATATCCAAAGTGCCCTTTTTAACTTCTGAACAAAGATGGTAAAAATTAAACTGGGAACTCGATTTCATAGGCCACTACGATGCGCCACTATTATGGTGGCTCACTGAGAATTGACAAATGGGAATTTGGTAGTCACCGCAATGTAGAGCCATTGCATTTTCCCTCTAGTTGGGACTAGAAACTTTAGCGTAATGCATCACAATCGCGTTAGGCCACTGGAAATTGACTATTGGGAAATCAGGGTCCTCCGCGATGCACCACTATCATGGAGTTCCACTGGAAATTGACAATTGTCAAATAGACCCTCTCCGCGATGTGCCACACACCAAAATGATGCTGTTTTATGACTAGGACTTAAATTATCCTTAACTTCTTACTTGGGTATCAGATTTGGGCAAATCATACATCGACGGAAATCTTATCAAATTTCCCATGTGATAAAAAATCAAAATTGGGGAAATTCCATATGGTTAACATGATACTCACTTAGGAAGTCACTTCTCAATCTTTTAGGGCCGAAATTACACTTCACTTGACATGCTCTAAGGCTCAGACTATGAGGGAAATTTTCAGGGTCTTACAATATCTTCCCCTTGGAAACATTCTTCCTCAAATGTCGCTAGTTTGACTAGAAGCATAGGAAAAATAGAGTATACATAGCTAAAGAAAATTTGCTAAACAGCTCAACATCTCTCTAAGCTCTTGAATACCTTAAAAATTGCAAGAAATCATGCAAGAATAGATACATAGCTGAACTTTAGATTAGAAGGGCTGAATTAAGGAAGAATAATACCTTCAGATTGATCTGAACTCATGGAAAAAAGGTGTAGGTACTTGGCTCGCATGTCTGTTTCTGCCTCCAAAGTAGCAACCTCAACAGACTGGTTTCGTCACAAAACTTTGACCAAGGGAACTTCTTTGTTCCTTAGTCTACGGATCTGAAATCTAGGATGTCAACAGGAATCTCATCGAGGGAAAGACTATTCTAAATATCAAAATTCTCTAAAGTTTCTAATATAACGGAATCACCAATATGCTTCTTATGCATGGAGACATGAAAAATAGGATGAACAGCTGACAACTCTGTAGGAAACTCAACCTTATAGGCTAACTCACCAACACAACTCAAGACTCTATACGGGCCCACATAATGAAGACTAAGCTTTCCCTTTTTACCAAACCTCTTCACCCCTTTCATGGGTGAAATCTTTAAGTACACCAAATCACCTACTTCAAACTCTAGATCACTTCTCCTCACATCGGCATATGACTTTTGATGACTTTGAGCTATCTTTAATATCTGTCTAATCAACTTAACTTTCTCCATAGCTTCAAACACTGCATCAGGCCGAATCATGATAGCTTCACCAACTTTAAACCAACCTATGCATGATCTACATGTCCTACCATACAAAGCCTTATATGGTGCCATGCTGATGCTAGCATAGTAACTATTGTTATAGACGAACTCTATCAATGGCAATTGCTCATCAAAACTACCCTTGAAATCAAGAGCACATGCCCTCAACATATCTTCTAGGGTTTGAATGGTCCTCTCAGCCTGACCATCTGTCTACGGATGGAAAGCAAAACTCAAAAGAACTTGGGTACCAAGACCCTACTAAAATGCCCTCCAAAACTTAGAAGTAAATTGAGTGCCCCAGTACAAAATGCTAGACGAGGGAACTCCATCTAGCCTGACTAACTCCCGAATATACAATCTAGCATAACCCTCAGCTGAATAATATGTGAGCACGGGCATGAAATGCGAGGACTTAATCAGCCTATCTACAACAACTCAAATAGAATTATGATGATGACTCGAAAGAGAAAACCTGTTCATGAAGTCTATATTCACTACCTCCCACTTCCAAATGGGTATATCAAACTCTTGCACCATACCACAAGGTCTTTGGTGCTCTACCTTAACCTGTTGGCATGTTGCACACTTTACTACAAACCCAGCTATATCTTTCTTCATTCCATTCCACCAATAGATTTCCCGTAAGTCGTGGTACTTCTTGGTAGAGTCGGGATGAATAGAATACCGCGTACCACACGCTTCAGCCATAATCCTCTGCCTCAGATAATGAACACATGAAATGCAAAATCATCCCTGCAATATCAACACGCCATCTCCCTATTCGAATAAGACCTCTACCTTTTGGTGCTTAAGTGCCTCCTTCAATCTGACCAAACTAGGATTTCTATCTTGTTTCTCCTTTACTTTTGAAACTAAAGAGGATTTAGAACTACTTAGCACCAAAGTACTTCCCTCAGATGAATCTAGAAACCTAACACCTAATCTAGCCATTGAATCTATATCACGAGCTAACTCCTTCTTACTTTCCTCTACATGAGCAACACTACCCATAGACAATCTGCTAAGGGCATCCGCCACTACATTGGCCTTGCTCGAGTGATACAACACACTTATATCATAGTCTTTTAACAACTCTAACCACTTCTTTTTGCCTAAGATTTAACTCCCTCTGAGTAAACACATACTGCAGGCTCTTATGATCAGTAAGCACATCAACATGGACACCATAAAGATAATATCTCTAGATTTTCAAAGCAAAGACCACAGCACCTAAATCAAGATCATAGGTTGGGTAATTTTTCTCAAGTGGCATTAACTATCTAGAGGTATAGGATATAACCTTATCTCTATTCATTAACACACAACCCAAACCAATTCTAGAGGCATCATAATACACCATAAAACCATCTGTACCATTAGGAAAAGTCAACACAGGGGATGAAGTAAGTCGAGTATTCAACTCCTAAAAACTCTTCTCACAAGAATTTGACCACTATAACTTAACTTTCTTTTGAGTCAGTCGGGTCATGGGAGATGCAATAGAAGAGAAACCTTCAACAAAACAGCGGTAGTAGCCTGCTAGATCTAAGAAACTTCTAATGTAAGATGGAGGGATAGGTCTAGGCTAATTTCTTATAGCTTCTATCTTTTAGGGGTCAACTTTAATACCTTCGTCTGAAATAATATAACCTAGAAATGATATAGACTTTAGCCAAAATTCACACTTACTGAATTTAGCAAATAACTGGTGACCTCTAAGAGCTTGCAAGACAACTCTAAGGTGATTCGTATGGTCACTCATTACGGGAGTATACAAGGATGTCATATATGAAGACAATGAAAAATATATCAAGATATGGTTTGAACACTCAATTCATGAGGTCCATGAAAGCTGCTGGGGTATTGGTTAGCCCAAAAGACATAACTAGAAACTCAAAGTGACCATAGTGGGTTCAGAAGGATGTCTTTGGAATATCACATTCCCTCACTTTAAGTTGATGATAGCCGGATCTAATGTCCATCTTGGAGAAATAACTTGCACCTTGCAACTGATCAAACAGGTTATCAATTCTTGAAAGAGGATAATTGTTCTTGATGGTGACCTTGTTAAACTGACAGTAGTCAATGCACATAGGCAAAGAACTGTCTTTCTTTCGCACAAATAAGACAGGTGAGCCCCAAGGAGAAATACTGGGCCTTATGAAACCTTTGTCTAAAAGCTCTTTGAGTTGCTCTTTCAACTCCTTAAGCTCAGCAGGTGCCATACGGTATGACAGAATATAAATGGGCCAAGTATTGGGAAGAATGTCAATCCAAATTATATCTCTCTATCGGGAGGTACCCTTGGGAGATCTTTCGGAAAAACATCTGGAAACTCATTAACAATATCGACTGACTGAATAGTTAGAGCCTCAAACTTAGTGTCTTTAACTCTAACTAGGTGATAGATGCAACCCTTAGATATTAGCTTTTTTGCTTTGAGATAGGAAATAAAATGACTCTTGGGAGATACCAAACTCTCGAACCACTCAAAAGCTGGTTCATCAGGAAATTGAAACTTGACCACACCGGTACGATAGTTTATAGACGCATAATAAGAATGAAGCCAATCCATACCTAGAATAAGATCAAAATCCACCATGTCTAACTCTATCAAATCAGTAAGTATGACTCTATAAATAACAGTAACTGGACACTCTCTACATACTTATTTAGCAACAACTCACTCTCCTATGGGTGTAGAAACTAGGAAGGGCTCAAAAATATTTTCGGGACTCATTTTAAAATTCACAGCTACAAGTGGGGTCACACAAGAGAGACTTGACCCAGGGTCCAAAAACACATAGACATCAAAGCAAAAGACACAGAGCATATCGGTAACATCATTGGGAGAGTCCTCTTGCTTCTGACGGGATGGTAAGGTATAGAGTCTGTTCTGGCGCTGACCACCAGCAGTGATCGATAAAGTGCCCTAAGTAAGGGCGGGATAGGGTATATGAGCTGGTGCACTAGTAGCCTATGCCTGAGGTTGGGCATCTCTGTTCCCCTGTCTAGTATGAGGACAATCTCTAAGTCTGTGGCCCTGCTTGCCACAACCAACCCAACCCCTTAGATCTATAAAACAGTCCCTGAGATAACTCCTACCACACTTAGCACAAGGAGGATAGCGAGGCCTATTACCAATACTGATCTGTGACCTAGACATAAAAGATTTGCCTCCTTGTTCCTACCTGCTTCTAGGCATGGGAAAACTAGCTGATGAAGGTGCTGCCATAGACGGACACCTCTAAAACTAAGGGTTGTTACTTCCATGGAACCTAGGCTGGCTAAACTCATGCTGCTCAGATCTAGCCCTCTTGTTACCCCTTACTCGATCTCTCTCCCAAATCTTATCTGCCTCTATCTGCTAGGCATACATCATCAACCTAGCTAGATCCATATCCCTATGCAGCATCACAATCCTACGCCCCTTTAGTACTAACCCAGAAACACCGATCACGAACATGCTCATACTAGCCCGGTTGTCAGAAATCAAATCAGGAGCATACTTGGCCAACTGTTTGAACTTCAAGTAGTACTCCGTAATAGCCATGGAGCCCTTCCTCAAGTTCATAAACTCCTCAATCTTTACCTCCCCCATCTCAAGCAGAAAGAACTTATCCAAGAATGCATCTTGGAACATCTGCCAAGTCATAGGAGCAGCATCCTCACCTCTACCCTTCCTCCATGATACAACCCAGTCATAATCTATGTCCTTTAACCTGTAAGACGCCAACTCAACACTTTTTTCCTTAAGAACATACATCACCTGCGTGATCTTTATCACCTCCTCCAGGTACAACTGTGGGTCCTCACCTGCCTTGGACCCATAAAACTCTGGCGGATTCATTCGCATAAAATCACAGATTATAGCCACGGCTACATCACCTCCCTGCTAATTAGCAACTGTGACCTGCTTATTGGCCTAAAAATTAGTGGTGACAGCTTGGGCTAATGCTTGAAAGGCTGCTAAAAACTTGGCATTAGACACAGTCTTATTGAAAGGATCAATAGATAGGGGTTGGTCATCATCGTTCCTGTAGGCATTTACTCTTCAGAGAAGTATTTTCTGAAATAGAAGAGCACAAATTATAAGATTAGAGGGATAATTGTAGGCACAATAGAATCCAAAAGAAAGAAACAAGTTTTCCTAAAACATCTTGTAGCCTCTTGCTCATACATGTGGCATGCTACACATCGATGGTCAAGACTCTACTCAACACGGCTTGTCAGACTCCCTAGGACTCCTTAAAAATTTGGCTTTGATACCATGTTTGTAATAATCCAAAATCACCTCCCGGGACATTACACAGTGCTTAAGGCTACAAGTAGCCCCAAGCTAACCCTTTGAGCTTATTTGTACTAATAACACTCATTTCAAGATGAAATAATTCAAAAACTAGCATAGTCATATCATATAAAAGGAAATACAGAGAAAATGCTCGGTCCAAATAACCACAATACTAGAAACCTCAACACAACCCAATCTAATAACTAGTCTGACAAAGCCTCTACTATTCCATAAACTAGAGACCCGTTGGGACAAGTTTCCAACTGACTCGAAATGAACTAGAAATAACAGCATAGTCTCTCAAAATATAGAAATGTCTGAATATAGGTCCTCAAATCATGAGGAATCACCACTGTGGAAATGTAGATAGAGGTACTCGAAAACCACTGATAAGGTTGGGACTGAGCACCTGAACCTACATTATAAGACAATATAGCACATACACATATATGTGGATCAGTACTTGGGAATGTACTGAGTATGTGGGGGTGCATGCATTTCTATAAAACAACATCAATACTCTTTAATCAAATCATGTATGTAATAAGTAATGAATCACATGGCTTGAATAAGTATAAAATGTGAATATCATCAATCATGTAAAATGGAACATGTAACTCAATGTCGTGAGTCATTCTACTTTCAGCTTTGAAGTTTGTTCTCTTCTCTTATTCTCATTACTCAAGGCTAAAGAAAACTTTAAGCAATAATTTCAACTCATGCATATGTCTGATGGAAAGTAAAACTTCTTCAATGCTCAAGAACTCATAACTCTTTTGAATTCAAATATTTGGAATTTGAAATTATATAACTTTGGAACATACTTGAAGGCAATTCGTTCATATTAGGAAAATATCTCATTTCAAGCTTTAGGGGAAAATACTCACATCAAGGGAAAGTATTTTAGTTTTAAAGGAAAATATCTTATCTCATTGGAAAATACTTTTGTTTAGGTAGTTTGTCTTAACGGACATAAACCATATGAGCTGCATGGAGTCCAACATTTTTTCCTCCTAAGAAAGAGTACTCACATTAGGAAGAGGTATCATACTCTTGCCAGGGAGTATAACCTAGGTCCAGCGATCACTAAACAAACTCAGCCTTGGGCCCAATACCAACTCGGCCTTAGGCACAAAAATAATCATAAACCCGGCCTCAGGAACAACCTATGGTGGCATGTAGTTTTGGAGTAAGAAACCATAGTAACTTGCTCGCTCGCTGCTAAATACTACTCCCTTTTGTTTATCTTACTCAGTTAATGAAAATCCACTTTAGAATAATCTCATGGTTCAATAAGAACCCAATTGTCAAATTTGTAATCTCATGTAGTAGAGTGTATTTAAAAACTCAATAACCATTAGGTCAAAATAGTTCTCAACAATCTCAAAATACTCAAATCATGGGTGCTTATAGAACAAGAGTTCATAAAATCTCAAGTCTCAAGTAGGGCATGATAACCCATAATTCAATTTCAAGTTAAAACTCATCAAAAGCATAATAGATAGTATATAGATTCATAACTCATGTCGAAATCTAGAAATTTCTGCACTTTATTTCAAAATCTCAACATACTCATATACTTTAATGTTTAAACACTTCATCTATTAACTTCTCAAGGATTAAAATCATGGCGTATAGACCCAGCTGCAATTTCTCAAGAAAACATATAAAAATCATGTCATTAGACTCTCAATTCAAGGGAAACATCAAAAGCTTGCAACCAATAACAATGGGTGAAAACCCCCAATTCAATTTCATATAAAATCTTATAAATTGCATAGAATTGTAGTTTAAATAAGCTTTTGGGAACAAGGGTAAAAGGATTACCCTTATTCAAAACCCCACATACGTTGAATTAGAAGCTTTGGATGAACTCTAACTTTTGGAACTCTATTAGTACTCTTGAATGAGGGTTCTTGAATCCCATGACTTGGGAACCTTGAATCTTGACTCAATTAAGAAAATCTGAGGTGGATTCTTGAGATTCTTGGAAGAGGTTTTGGATGCTTAGGTTTTTTGTTGAGAGAAAACTTGAAAAAAACTTCATAGAATGCTTGTAAATGACCTTTATTTGGTGTTTGCACAGTTTAAGAGGCTTGGAAAAAGTCCAAATTTCCCTCTTTAACTTCTGAATGAAGTTGGTAAAGATTATACTGGAAACTGGATTTCATAGGCCACCGCGATGCACCACTATCCTTGTGGCTCTTTGGAAATTGACAAAAGGGAAATTGGTAGTCACCGTGATGCAAATCCATCACGTTGTCACACTAGTTGGGACCTAAAACTTTAGTGCGACGCATCACAATCGCGCTTAGCCCTAAGAAATTGATTATTGGGAAATTAGGGTCCTCCGAGACATGCCACTATTTTAGAGTTTGACTAGAAATTGACAATTGTCAAATAGACCCTCTCCACGATGCGCCAAGCACCAAAATGATGTTGTTTTATGACTAAGACTTAAATTAGCCATAACTTCTTACTCGGGTATCGGATTTAGGTGAATCTTATATCGATGAAAAGCTTATTGAATTTCCCATTTGATAAAAAGTTAAAATTAGTGAAATTACATATTGTTAACATAATACTCACTTAGGAAGTCACTTCTCAATCTTTTAGGGTTGTAATTACACTTTACTTGACACGCTCTAAGGCTCAGACTACGAGTGAACTTTATAGGGTATTACACTTACTCAAACATAAGAAACTAATCTACTCAGCTAGGTTTGTGGGAAACTTGGTGAATTAGCTCCTCAGGTAGCTTCTCAGGTAGCTTCTCAGCCTTATTCTATATTACCTCCTCAGGTAGCTTCTCAACAAGTTAGATTTACTATGCCTTTATTTTTGTGAGTATAGTTATATCTTCTGAGGATAAGAAAAGGTTTGATATATTTACTCTTTTAGGTCCTCTTAGGTTCAGTGGTGCTGTAGGAGAAGATGCTTATGAGTTTGTGATAGATTTTATGAGAAGTTGCATAACCTAGGTTCACTCAAGTTGCATTGGGTTGTGTATAATACTTATCAGTTGAGAGATGCAACCAAAGATTGGTGGAGGTCAATTTTTGGTTACCGACCTCTTGGTTCTCTAGAGATGACTTAGGATTAGTTTACTGAGGCCTCTTTGGATAGGTTTGTGCCTTTTAATTTAAGGGATCATATGAGAGATGAGTTTGATCTCTTTGAGCAAGGCTTCATGACTATTGCAGAGTATGAGGCACGTTTCCATGCCTTGTCTAGATATTTTTATGTCAGTATTTCTATCTAGTTTGAAAAGATTTGAAAGTTCTTGAAAGGGTTGGATGTTTTTCTTTTGCTTGCTATGACTCAGATAGTTGTGTATGGGGGCATCATTTTAGAGTATTACAAATCATGATAAGATGACTAAATCTATTCTTCGAGAGTCTTAGGGAGGCACCATTGGTGAGTTCAGAGGTCACACATATCCCTAGGTAGAGATTCTAGAGGCTTATATTGGTATCATGGTAGACTAGTGTAGGTTGACTTATAGAGTTTAGGGAGTGCATTTTTTATTTTAACAACTTTGGATGGTCATCCTAGCTTAGTCGTACCTCTTTCTACTAAGTAAGGCCACAAGTTTTGCTACATATGTAATGAGATTGACCATTTGGCCAAGGACTGTCCCCCATCATGTTTTTTAGAGTTACTTACATATCGATTGTGAAGGGTATAGGTTCTTCAAAAGGTGCGATGGGCAGTGGTAGTGGTGCTGCAGTTGTGGAGTAGGGCTACTCAATCGGCTGGTTGATGTGGTCAGTGCAATATTATACCTACCAGGCCAGAGGTAGAGGGCTTTGATGCTGTTATCACAGGTATCGTCCTTATTTGTTGTAGATTTTTATCACGCTTGTGAGCCTTGTTTTATTCCTATCCATGTAACTACCCTTATAACATATTCTTTAGTGGTGGATCTGGTTGTCCTTAATATGTTAGATTTTGATGTCATCTTAGGTGATTAGATCTATGCCATGCTATCCTAAATTGCTATGCTAAGTCCATGGCTTTAGCTTCACCAGGTATGCCAAGGATATCTTGGAAGGGTGTGCTTTCTTTGGGTCCCAAGAGAATTATATCTTTCCTTCATGCTCATTTTTTGGTAAAAAGGGGATATTTGTCTTATTTTGCCCATATTTATGATACTAGTGTTGTTTTCCCTCCTTCTTTAGATTTTGTTTGTATCGTCTATGAGTTCATTGATAATTTTCCAATAGATTTGCTTGGTATGCCTCTGTATCATGATATTGACTTTTCTATTGATGTCAAGTCGAACACCAAGCCTATTTCTATTCCTCCTTATAGGATAGCCTTAACAGAGATAAAGAAATTAAAAGATCAGTTGCAGGAGTTATTGGATAAGGTATTTATCTAACCTAGTGTATCACTTTAGGATGCATCTGTCTTGTTTGTAAAGAAAAAAGATGGTTCTATGCGTATGTGTATTGATTATAGAATGTTAAACAAGGTGACAATTTAGAATAAGTATCCTCTTTCTCGTATTGATGTTTTGTTTAACCTGCTTCTAGGTCCTTTAGTATTTTCAAAGATTGATTTGAGTTCTAGGTATCACTAGTAGAGGATTAGAGCTTTGGATATTCCAAAGACAGTTTTTGGACTCGTTACGGTAATTATAAGTTCTTAGTCATGTCCTTCAGTTTGACCAATGCCTGAGCTTCATTCATGGAGTTAATGAACAAGGTTTTTTGATCATATATCAACTATTTTATCAGTGTATTTATAGATGATATCTTGGTTTATTCCAAGAGTGAGGTCAATCAAGTGGAGCATTTGTTGATTGTGCTTCAGATATTGAGGGATAAGAAGTTGTATGCTAAGCTCTCCCGGTGTGAGTTTTTGTTGGAGTTCATTTCTTTCTTCGGTCATGTGGTGATAAAGAATGGTATTATGGTCGATCCATCCAATATTACATAGGTTCATGATTGGGATAGGCCTATTTCTCCTACCAAGATTTAGAGTTTTGTTGGACCTACTATTGGTGTTTTGTTGATGGTTTTTCATCTATTGAAGCTCCATTGACCAAGTTGACTCAAAAGAAGATTTCCTTTTAGTAGTCTGATGCTTATGAGGTGATCTTTCAAAAGCTCAATGATTTTTTGACTTTAGCTTATATCTTGACTTTGCCTAATGAGGGAGTGGGTTTTACCATCTTTCGTGCATCTAGTGTTAGGTTAGGTGCGTGTTGATGCATGAGGGTAAGGTGATTGCTTATTTTTCTTGTTAGTTGAAGCCCCATGAGGGGGATTAACCTACCTATAATCTGGAGTTGTGCGCAGTTGTTTTTTCTTTGAAGTTGTGGAGGTACTACTTGTGTGGAGTCCATTATGAGATTTTCTTAGATTATCGTAGCCTTTAGTACTTCTCACTTAGTGAGATCTTACTATGAGGCAGCACCATTTTCTTAAGTTGCTTAAGGATTATGACATGACTATTCTCTATCATCCGAGAAGGGCTAATGTGGTTGTGGATGCATCTGTAGAAATATAACTAGCATGGGTAGCTTGGCACATCTTTTGACTCAAGATAGGCCTTTGGCCTTGGAGGTTCAGTAGTTGGCTAACCAGATAGTTAGACTTGATCTTTCGACACCTGGGTATGATTTAGCATTTGTAGAGGCTAGGTCTTTCTTGATGCAGCAGATTCGAGCTCATTAGTTTGATGATATTGTTATTCGGTATAAGGTGTTGAGTTGTTAGGCAAAGGAAGCCTCGCTTTATTTTTATGATTTTTTAGGATTAGTGGCCGAGTTTGTGTGCCTAGAGCAGGTGGTTGGATTAGATTAATTATGGAAGAGGCTCATTATTCCAGGTATTCTATCTATCTAGGATTGACTAAGGTGTATCGTCATTTGAGACAACATTATTGGTGGGTGGTATGACGAAGGATGTAGCAAAATTTGTAGCTCGTTATCTATGTTGCCAGCAGGTGAAGGGTAAGCATTTGAGGCCTGGTGGTTGCTTCAGAGGTTACCCATTCTCGAGTGGAAGTGGGAATGAATCACTATGAACTTCATGGCACGGTTGCCTCATACTTATCATGGTTTGGATAGTGTTTGGGTCATCGTGGATTGATTGAAAAAATCTAATAATTTTATTTTAATTCTTTTTTTTTTAAGTGCTGAGAGGTTGACCCATATCTATATTTGTGAGATAGATCATCTTCATGTTGTGCTAGTGTCTATTATCTCAAATTGAGATTTAGTGTTACATCTCACTTTTGGAAGGCTTTTCAAGAGAAGTTGGTACTCGGGTTGATATTAGCATAACTTTTCACCCATAGACCGATGGTTAGTCGGAATAGAATATCAAATTTTTGGAGGATATGCTCTATACTTGTGTCATGGATTTTGGAGGTCAGTAGAATCAACATCTAGCTTTGGTGGAGTTTGCATATAATAATAGCTACCATTCCAGTATTGAGATGTCTTATTTCGAGGCTTTGTATGGTTTGTATTGTCGCTCTCCAGTTGGTTGGTTTGAGGTTTCTGAGATTAGACCTTGAGGTACAAACTTTCTTTATGAGCCTTTGGATAGAGTTTGGCTCATTTAGAATAGACTTCGAGCAGCTTTGAGTAGGTAGAAGTGTTATGCAGATCGTAGACTTCGTTCCTTGAGATTCAAAGTCAACCTCACAGTCAAAAATCAGAAAGTTAACCGAAAATATGAAAGATTCTAACTTTACAAACATGTCACATAAGATTCCCATCAACTTCTTCATAGTGTGACTCATTTAGGTGACCCTAACCCCAACTTCTTATAAATGACTTGTGGTATCAGGTTAATACTATCGACCATGTCACATAAGGCCAATGCAAAATTTCAAGAACCAATTGTACAAGGAATTATGGAGGCTCCCAAATCTTCCTTCTTCTAAACTAGACAAGGAGAAGCAATCAAACTACAATGGTGTACATTATCCAGAAGCTCAAACCTCGCTATACACTTCTTTGTCACAAAGTCATTCATACAATTTTCCCAGCATTTGCTCTAGAGCCTCCACAAGAGGATGTTCACCGACAACTTCTTTAATATCAAAATAATTTTTTTATATATAATGGTGCCAAAATTTGATGTTGCCCAAATTACTCCTCCCCAAAAGTATAAAGCAGTCACTTAACCAAACACAGAACTCAACAAAGATTGGGTCGAACCCACATGGAATAGGAAAAAAACTAATAAAGTGTTTGTCTAGGTAACTAGTAAATTTATAAAATAGGGGGGATTTAATGAAACAAGAGAGCACTAGTAACAACTGTTGGTTGCTGGAGTAGTAATCTGTATGAGAAAGAACTAAGATAGTGATCCATATGACTTCATAACTATATGGGTTTCTTGGTCTAGAAAAGTATTTTGATGCATTAAATGCAAAATCTAACAAGATAGGTTGATGTGTTGGTTTTCCTACAACACATTTGAAGCTTTTACTCAGAATAAATGTAAGTTCTTTAACAACTTTTGCCCTTTTTGCTTGTATTTTTATTTAATAATGTAGTAAAAGTCAAAGTCTGAGAAAAGTAACAAAAAGGTGTTTTTGGTGACTAGATGTGATAAGTCGTCAGTGAAGTGATGAGTCATCAACTTAGCTGTCAAGCTGAAGCAATTTTGAGGTACAAAGTGATGAATAACTTGACGAGTTGTCATAGAGTGACGAGTTGTCAACTCCACTATTAGCTAGAAGCAGAATAATTTCACTGAAGAACTCAGTTGACTACTTGGGTGATGAGCAGTCAACCAAGTGATGAGTCGTCAACCTTGTCGTCAACTATTGAGCGGCAGCCTAACTTTTTGATTTTTAAATTTTGAATTTCAAAGACATATATAGAAACTTTTAGGGTTTCCTCAGCATGTTTTACTACTTCTTGAAAACGCTAGTTTTGGAGTCTTAGCATTGAGGTTTCTAATTCATATTGTGGGCAAGATTTTGGGACAATCTCATAAATCATTAAAGGAGAATGAAACTTGATTTCATCTTTTGTAAGAATATCTATGAATTATGTTTGCAATCTCTCTTAAATTTATGAGAAACTAGACCTTTACACCTAGAGTTGTGGGAGCTATGGTGAATTCATTGTTTATCTGTTAGTCTGATTCTTACAAGAGATTAACTATAGGATGTGAATTATCAACAAGGATTCGAAAACATAAATTTTTTGTATAATGGTTAATGCTTTGATAAGATTAATCAACTCGAAATAAAGTTAAACGAGAATAAAAAGTTTATCCAAGTTTGAAAGAATTTTGGAACTTAATATTAAGGTAGGTTTAAAAACACTTTGATAAACTGTAGACATTAATGATTTTGTGTTTCCCACAAGTCACGAGAATTGTGTGCAATAATTGGTAGTTAATAATGATATTAGCCATAGTGATCACAACTCTTGTTCAAATTCATCACTAATTTACAATACTATAAGATTAACTGTGAGTTTCCAAGCAATATCAAAACATTTATTATAAATTGTTATGATAAAACCCCATTCTTATTGAAACTATTGACTATTAGTCAGGTAAATCACGATCATCTTAATCAACACCATAGTCCCTATGAGATTCGACCCCAACATTTGTTGGGTTATATAATTGACAATGGCCACTTGCACTTCTCTAAAGAAATTTGTAGTTTGGTGCATCTTAGGTTCATTTAACCATCTCTCGAGCTTGCTTAGATGAATTTCACTCTTGCGCTCTCAGTCTCTAAGGGTCACGCTACTAACCGTTGTACTTGATTTTAGATAAACTATCCCTATTATGGCTCAAGTTATTAGATGAATATTGAAAGCATCAAATCTCAGTTGTTATTTCCTTTTCCTAATCCCTATCTCTCAAGAAAGTTTTTAGAATACTGGAGAGTTCCTAACATTTGAAACCATTAGAAGAGCATAATGAAGGAAATACCAATACATGAAAGTACACCGGTCTAGAATTGCATTACATTTAATCCATTTTTGTTAATTCATTATGGTTCCACAACCCTAATTGTGGTGTATTTAGTCATGATTACGAGAATGCAAGAAGAATTCATAGTTGAAAACATTATTATGTACTTACAATAAGAATTAAACCCCTAAATCTCAACATGAATTAAATCCCTAGTAACAATATTTGTAAAATTTAAAGTATTTGTCTTAGAATCTCACAATATAATCTTGTAAAATATAAAGTAGTCTAAACTCATCAAATAACCCTATAAGAGTATTTATAGACAAAGTAACTCCTATTCTAAGTAAAATAGGGAATCCTAGTAGGTGGCCTCAGACGATAGGAAGGTACAATCATGGTTACAACCCACGATCATCCTTTGGTGTTCGTGGTTTGGTTCATGGATTTTCATCTTCAGATCTTCAGTAGTACAGTTATCAATATGGCTCGTGGTATCAATCTACGATCATACTATGTTTTCAATTGATCATCATACACTTCAACCTGGGAGACTTGCAAATCTAGACTTTTAACCCATGAACTCAAGCACGATCGTTTATTCAATATACGATCTTGGGGAGCTCCCATATAATCCATTTCCCTTAACATATGTAACCCTATTTCTAGTCTCCATTTTGACAATAAAATTGTATGATCGGTGCTAGATCGTGGTAACTTCTTGTCTGAGCAACACTTGAGCCTCATCCTCTGGATTATGTTTACAATCTTGGCAACATTGTGGTTAGATCCCATATTTGTATAATTATTTATCCGATGCCCCTTATGTTCAATAATTAGCACTTTTCTTGTTCGAGCCTTATTATCTTGCAATCATACAAAAACCCATCTTATCAATAGAAAAATGCTCTCGTACTAGCAAATATTCAATGTTTTAAATGTCTTAAGTATTGTAAATCCATGACATATCAACATTCTCAACCTAGAATGATTACATGTCCTTAGGCAAACAAAATAAACTATACTAACCAAGACGCTTAACCTAGGTCAAAACCAAGATATCTATGGCAATCACTTTTACAAAACCAATTTTTCACCCATGCAAACCAAATAAACATTTTAAACACCGTCCACTTTGGAAAAAATCAACTACTATAGTGTGTATGCAAAACACATACTCTAACATAGCGGGATCAAGACATGGCATTATAGTGTGAGTAGACAACCTAACACTTAGACCAACATGCTACCTAAACAAGCAACAACTAAACTACAACCCCTATGCCCTCACAACAAAGAAGTCCCTTAATCTCCCAATAGATGTGATGACTTTTGTAAGCTGAGACTGAATCAAATCTCTCACTCTCATAAAGAAGTCAAGTTATATGTGTTTGATACTATAGGCTTACCCTTATTTTCTATACTTCAACTTTAGGACATTCAAGTTGGGATCACTATTGTTTTTTTATAGGCTTTTAATATAGGCTAGGGGATGGGTATTGGTCACGAACCAAACCACAGCCTGGCCGTGACTGGTATCTCAAGTCCATCAAGGACCATAGACTACCACCTTTTCCTAGAAAAAACGAATATAAAACTCTTAGCAGTGGATGGAATCAAAACATATAACAAGCAGAAAGATAATAAACTCAAAGACATTAATGAATGTCAACATCAATACCCAATCCATAGTAATATCCATAAAGCCTTTCCCCCGACCTTGACAATGACAACAACAATGACAATGTTAATGTGAGCTCTTTAATTCTATTTTATAAAATTAAACCGATGGAATGATCAAGTCTTCCAGAGAATAGAAGCTCACCACTTCACTACAATGACCGAAGAATCGAGCCAACCCTTCTAACACTACGCTGGAAAAGTCGGATGCACTTTAGACCCTATATCACACGGGGATACAACGTCCAGAGATTGTTACTGGGTTGAGCTTTAGCATGTAACTCAGGGATAAGGATAAATTAATAACAATTCATAATCCAGTTCAACTCAATGTACATGTTCACACGGATAACGATAAAGTAATGACAATTCAAAATCAAGTTCAACTTAATCTCCATATTCACATATATATGTGTATACATAAATACTTACATATAATGCTGAGATGGGGAACGAGGCTTAACATACACTTTAAAAATTTATCCTAGTTTTTGTAGCTCAACCATCATATAACAGTACCCACATCTTATATGGTCCCCAACTCTCGCCCCATGGTTGGGCCCCAGTGCGTGTAGCCATACAAATTAGAGAATAATCTTATATATATGCATGAGGGATTCTAAAATCCCAACCATATACAAAGGTGACTTAAGCACCCGATCATGTAATGTATTATAGGGGACTCAAACCTCCCAATAAAATAACAAGGTGGACTCAAACCACCTGGTCATAAGCAAGGGGACTCAAACCTCACGCAATTTAGACCTCAACGCCGACAAACATAGTTTCCAATTTTGGTCCATTGGGACTACCACTTACACGGCCTAGCTACTTAACCCTCTTTTAAAGTCCAATTAAAAAACTTTTCAACCATTCCTTATCATAAAATAATGAGTCATTCATTAAGGCATTATCAAGTGGTATTGTCATACCGACTATAGCTTGCAAGCATATCTCACTTTGCCAAATTAATCAATTTGACAATGGGACTCTAATCCAATAGCCAATAAGACTCCATAGTTCCATGGAGGAACCAAACTATGTATCTAACTGGGACTCTAACCCAACTAGCTAATAGGAATCCAAATCCCCAAATAGGAACCAATCATCTAGTCAAGTAGGACTCGAACACCTCAATCAATAAGACTGAAGTTTTTCAATTCATGGCCATCAAGCCCTCTTTAAAAGTCAATTCAGGTTCCATTAATCTTTTATAGCATGCAAGATTTTTTGTAAATATTTTTCAATATGCATATTCTCATGTTCAAAACCAATTCTACAAGATTTAGGTTGAGGTTATGGAAAGCTTCAAATCATTAACTCATCAAACTTTGGGAGAATCACACTCCCTCAACAATTCACACACCCGTGCATCCAATTGGTTTCAAAAAAAACAATTTAAAACATAAAAATTGCGTATTTAAACATGAAACATCATATAAACAATAATTATTCAAAACCCTCGACCCATATCAAAAACCAACAATTAAACCATATGAGTAACCACTTAAGCACATGCTTTTAACAAAATAATTTTTTGAGAAAAAGGTACATGCCTGAGTTATCAAGATTTATAGAGAGAAATCAATCCTTGGAAGCTCTAAATGCCAATTTCTTGAAACCCTAGCTTGTTCTTGCCTTAGTGATTTGAGAGAGTTTGAGAGAGTGCTTTTATTTATTAAAGAGTAAAAATAACCTCTTTTTGGTATTTTATAGATGTGGGGTCTAACTGGGGGAAGAAGGGAATTAACCAAAAATACTCCTACTTAAATATGCTGAAAATTGCTGCCCAGCCATTACGGGTCTCATGAAAACTTGTTAAGACATATTATGACTCGTCACCATGAGTTGTAGTCAAGGGAGTGTCATCAGGAACCCACACTATTGACCCAACAACTTTCATTACACGACTCTTCAAGTGACTCTATGACTAGTAAAGTCCTAGTCGTACTCAAGATAGAATAGTTGGGTAATTACACTGCTCACCCCATTATTAGTACCATACAAGTCGTATAGAGTAATTATATCTCGTTCAGTCAAATTGAGATTAAGGTAGGAAGTTTGGCACCTATACTTGTTCGGCTACGAATTACACTATATGACTAGTATGGAGTCTTGACAACTCATTAGGCTCAAGTTGTAACCAAGGAAGAAATAGAGGCAGCCTCCACTTGTCAGGATACGGGTTGGGTCATACAACTCGTATAAAGATATTACTACTCATATAGTCAGTTGTAGTCAAGGTAGTGCGTTCAAAGGGTAGAAAATTTCAAGGACCAAAAATTCGTTGAGTTACAGTATGGTACTTTTGGGTTCAATTACTTATTCCTCCTTGCACTACAATACTTTTGGCTCCACTTTTCTACTTTCTCTCATTATTCTCCATTTTCACATTTTTATTCCTTTTTTGTACCACGGGTATGGTTTTATTTTCACAACAACTCACTATATCTTTCTCTTTATGGTTTTTTTCTTAGTTGCTCATACCGCACCCAACTTTTTTTATTTTTAGTATTAATCCTTCATACCCTTTCTGTGCAGCCTTACACAATATCCACCCTCAACTTAGGATATTTTCCTGAGTTGAGGTGCACAGTGTCCAAGAAGAGACCAGGACAAAAGAAGATTCATAGTAATAATTTGGAAGGTAAATCAGAAAAGGCATAAAAAGGGGTTTATTAAAGATCAGAAGTTTAGGTTCAAGGGATAAATGATCATTTGGTATGTAATTTAGGTTATAGTGGAATTTTTTAAACACGACCTATGATACTTTCTAGACTTCCTATTCTACAGCTTTAACAATACAAACTAGGCAAGTTCTAGGTCGCATCACAGGCCAACCGGGTATAAAACTTACTCACTCATGGCTCAATACTTTCATCGATGTTATTACCTACTTAGTTCAGGCAAGGTTGACCAATTTATTACACTAATAATCCTAGTTCCATATCTAGATCCTAGCATTGTTTTAAGCATATACAGACACACAACACATAAGAAACAAATTAACATTTTTTAGATTGGTATAATTTTTAAGATCATAAAACAAGTTCACATACTTTTTATATTTTGACTGCACCATGTTTTGTTAATCTGCTCTAAGTTACACAAAACAACATAAGAATATGCAAAATGTAAAAAAACTCATAGATATGTCGGTTCTACTATCATAGCACAACTAAGGGAAAAAGAAGACCATCCTTACCCAACTTGGAACTTATACAATTTCACCATTGCACAAAATTATACAAATCTAAAAATAGGGTAAGGGACATACCTATTGTGCCCCAGGAATCAGTTTAACTTAGATCACAAGGGCACATATATGGGTCCTCAACAACATGCTCTAGTCCAGTGGCCTCAGATATGTCCATGGCACTCTCAGATAACTTAGCACAAATGACGGCTTATGCACTCAAGATAGTCAATACAGGGGCAAGCTTTGTACCCCCTCTAGTCTGTGCAACAAACTCTTTAGTAGCTGGTATCTGATCCAACCTTCAGAATAATATCCTCTGAGGTCTATCCAACTGTCTTCTTCTTTCTTCTTTTATTCTTTAATTTTTGGGGAAAAGGAGGAAGAGGTCATGGAATGGGCTTTAATATTGGTGTGTCCTCCTTACCTTTTATCTTATCAGACTTATCCCCTTTTTAAAAAATAAAGGCTTTTAAGATGCATCCACATTCACCACCAAATTCTTTGTATCTTTTTCATTCATATCATCAATGATTATAGGGCCATTCCTATTGTCATCAACCATAGAAATGGGTAAATTAGTAGTACCCTTAATACTCTGAGTAGTGATGGCTAGGCAATGGTGATACAAGAATGAGGAGCACAAGGATTACAAGTTTTTGTTAAAGTTCTAAGTTTTGGATTGGCAAAGTGAATTGAAGACCTTTTTCAAAGCCTTGTCCAAGCTCGAGAACTACAAAGACTACAAGGCGCATTTATAAAAATGGACGTGTTTGAGCTTGTTGTGAATGTGCCCAAGGGATTGTACTCCTTGACATGTGAGGGATGGCCTTAGGTGCTCAAAAATACACCCAAGTCTGCCCCAAATACACTCCACACCCTCCACCCTCATTAAGGGCAAGGGAGTCCTTTTGTAACACCTTTTGTAATAGACTATTTAAACATTTTCCTTAGTCTTATTCCTTAGTTAACTTATTTTGAAAATCACTATTGTAACATTTAAACACCATCCTATCAAGAGAGAGTATACCACCACTTTGACATCACAAGAAATGATTTCTTCTTGTGTTCTGTGTATCGGCTAGAAACGTGAGTGCTTGAGTGAACCGAGCCTTTTGTGTTTCCATAAGAACTTGGTGCTTGTTAAAGTTTTTTGTAGAGGTTTTAGATTCTTATACACTCTTTAATTTCTACATTACAAGTTCTCATTGTGTCAAGTTATCTATCTCTTTATCTTTCAAGTTTGTGTTTTTGTTGTTCTCATTTGATGTCATTTACGTGTGGTCTATTTTTGTGAGTTTGTGGACTGTTTTGTGCTCTTGTAGATACCCCTTGGTATCATTTTCTATCAGAACCATCATTTATTTCGTTCCCATGAGATCAATCTTGGGTTTGTTCACTCAAAAAAAAAGTGTTGAAAAGCTAAAAAAACTAAAAAATAGTAATCTGTCCACGTTTTTGTGTCTAGGCCGAAATTTGAAGCCTAGTTTTCTTGTGATTTTTGCATATTTTGTGTGTTATAGTGTTAGATATTTTTTTACTAACATTATAATTGGTTTCCAAGGTTGAAAATATCATAAAAAGAAGTTATTCTACTGGTTTGGTGTCTTGGCAGAAGTGTTGTTATTGTTTGGCCGAATTTGTGTCTAGTTTTAGGTGTTATTTTGCTTATCTCAATATATTCGTGTGTTACCTTGTTGTTACCCTAGAACACTTGAGTCTATGGTCCAAGATTTGAGCTTTTTCTTGGTGTTATTGAAGAGTTGGAAGGATTGGATAGTGTTGTTATTCATGAAGGATTGGATATTGTTGTTATTCATGAGTGTTCTTGTTGTTGTTCATATTGTTCTTGAGATGAATGTTCAACAAAAGGCTTGTTTGATTTGAAAAAAAGGAAGAGAGAGTCAAAGTCTTGTATTTGATTTGGTAATACTTTCAAGACAACACTAAAGTGTCAAAGAAACAAAGATTCACCAAAAATCTTGCTTACCAAAAGAGAGTCAAAACATCTTTCAAAAAAGGCAAAAAGAGGAAAGGGACAAAGACAAGGCAAAAAGGTGTCTTGCCATTTTAGTGAAAGTTGGTGAAAGATGATGTACAACTTTTGAACTTTGGAAATAGAATCCAAAGTATTGATTTCCTCATTTCAAACCCGAAAATCCTCACCGACAAAAAAGATCGAACCCTTTAAGTCTTGAAAAAAAAAACATCATACTCCACTTCAACAACAAATTCAAACGGCCAAAAAAAAAATAAACGTGGGCCACACCAACAACGAAACTCAAGTCATTGGATATTCCTAGTTTCTTTCCTTGTCTCTAATAGTATTATTTTTATTGACTCCTATACTCGTTGACAACTAGTAACAACCTACTAAGTTGTGAACTAGTTTTTGAGTACTTTTTTCGTGTTAAGCGTTACTTCTGGTGCTTTGCTCGTTTATAATTCATAGTTGTTTTTGGTTCAAGTGCATACAAAACTTCTTTGAGTCTTCAAACTGAAATACACTCTAACTCAAGAGTAGACTCATTCCCAAGAACTTACAAGTTGATAGCCGACTTACAACACTTGAAGAACTAAGTGAGGAAGCCAAGTGTGAAGAATGTGTGAGCGTATTTTGAACTAACATTTGCTTGTTTCGTAAGTACAATTTCAAATCAAACCCAAAAATTCCAATTCTCCAAATATGGACAGTAATGTTATGAATGTCCTCTTAGCTAGTCTTTAAACTTTATCTCGAGGCATGGTTAGTATGAAGGCAAATGTTGAGAAGTTGGGTTAGGATGTGGCCTCAACGAGTGAGAGGTTGGAGAGGGTAGAAAGCCAAAGGAGTTCTCGACCTCATACCCCACAAAATGCCTCACCTACTATTACCCCTGAGATCTTGCACCAAATATTGTATCTACCAAGTGCTACAAACCAAGTCAATCTTTACTCCTAAAGCTGAGAACAAGATGGACCTAGCCATTCCTCACTCCACCAAGTTCCATAAAGAGGACTTGGAACCCAAATTCCATGCCTGAAACCGAATCCTCCACTCAAAAATCCTCCTATTCAAAGACCCTATACTCCACTAAATCCAATGTCTCCTTCCCAAGCTACACTAACTCGGAAATACCCCATCCAAGTAGAAAAAGAGGGACAGCTAGGATCCAAGCAGAATGAGGCCAAGCCTCAAGATGGAGAGAAAATTAGTGATGATATACATGAAGAATATTAATAAAAGAGGGCAAGGGAATAGAAAGCCACGGATAGTGAAGTAGGAAAGGGAAAGAAAAATGTGCTTGTGGGATTTGCCCACAAAGGATCTTTGTTACTCACTAACCCATATGCTAGCACTTTGCCTAGCATTGATCTTTCTTATGTACAGGTTCAAGTTAATATTCAATCAAATAGGGATCAAAAATGGGTTCCACACAATAATATATTAAATGAGCTAGTGACACCCTTGATTGAGAGCTCTAAACAAGTGGGCTGTCGTGGCATACAATGAGTGGTAGGAAGTTTGGTGGCTGGTTTTCTTTTTTGCATGATGGTGATATGTGGATGAGGTGGATCTTAAGATCAATAGTCGCATTATATTTGACGAGCTCCTTTGTAGAGGTAATGAAACAAATGTATCTTATGGTTCCTAAGATAAAGGTAGTCTTACCTTTTGGGTATAGTAAAGCCATTAAAACCATTATAGTTTCCTTATCTCTTGATATTGACCAAAGCCACTTCCCTTGTGACATTCATGCTAATCTTTTCATGTCACACACAAAGGACCCATGGGTATATTCCAAATGTGAACAACCTTGTTTTGATTACATATATGATAGTTTTGGATTGCACTCCTCTTTTCATGATGTTTATCTTAGCCATATCCTTTGTGATGCTTATGGTACATGTTTTATAATCATAACCAAGGATTTTTGGTTATATTCCAAAAGTATACCCCCTTGGCATGTCTATATAATTTGTTGTACTAATACTAACTCTACTATTATGAGGACTGTATGCTTGTTTTCCCTCTCTTTGGTTTTGCAAGGTGCGAATATGAGGACAAATTCCTTTCAAGATGGAGAGGATAATACAAGAATGAGGGGCACAAGGATTAAAAGTTTTTTTTAAAGGTCTAAGTTTTGGATTTGCAAAGTGAATTGAAGACCTTTTTCAAAGCCTTGTCCAAGCTAGGGAACTACAAAGACTAAAGGCGCGTTTATGAAAATGGACGCATTTGTGCTTATTTTGAATACACCCAAGGGATTGTACTCCTTGAAATGTGAGGGATGGACTTAGGTTCTCAAAAATACACCCAAGGATTCCCCAAATACACTCCACACCCGCCACCATCATTAAGGGCAAAGGAGTCCATTTGCAACACCTTTTGTAATAGACTATTTAAATATTTTCCTTAATCTTGTTCCTTAGTTAGCTTATTTTGAAAATCAATATTGTAACATTGAAACATCATCCTCTCAAGAGAGATTAGACTGCAACTTTGACATTACAAGAAATGGTTTCTTCTTGTGTTGTGTGTATCGTCTAGAAACTTGAGCGCTTAAGTGAACCGAGTTCCTCTTGGGTTTGCACAAGAACTTGGTTCTTGTTAACGTGTTTTGTAGAGGTTTTAGAGTTTTATACACTATTTAGTTGCTACATTACAAGTTCTTTTTGTGTTAAGTTATCTTTCTATTTATCGTTTAAGTTTGTGTGTTTGTTGTTCTCGTTTGATGTCTTGTACGTGTAGACTGTTCTTGTGAGTTTGTGGACTGTTTTGTGCTCTTGTAGATATCACTTGGTATCAAATGGTTATCATTCTTAGGATTATGGATAGTCTTGTTCCAAAGTATGCTAGATTAATTCTGGCTCAGTGTGGCAAACATCTGGCCAAATTGTTGCTCAAGCTACTTAATGACAGTTTTATGAGACCCAATTTTTTGGATCATCCCCAAAAATATTTGCACTAATCAATTTTAAAATTTTTTCTTAAATCTCTAAATCCTTACCAAGTTTTGCAAGAAAATCTTGCATCCTCAAATTTCTTGACTCTATATCATGGTTCCCCGATGGAACATAAAGGCCACTCTTGTCTTTATGGTCATCTTTCTGCTCCCAATCACCATATTTGTCCCTACTCCTGTCTTTATACCAAGACCTATTATAGTTTTCTTCATAATAGTTTTGACCTTAATTGTCTTTCCTATAATTCCAATTGTCTTAATTAGACCCTTTATTCTTGGCTTGGACCCACCACCTCTATGTTAATATATTTAGACTCTTCCTTAGAATTAAAATCTTCCTATCCAGATGTCATACCATATGCCGAATACATTGGACTTTTTTACTCTATCGACCGCAAATTGCTTAGTAAGCATCCCAATTTTACTCCTTAATTATGCCACCTCTTGATCCACATCTCATCTAGCGCTTGTTTCACAGTAGAGGGTCCAATTTCATATGTACCTGTTGATCCATCCATCTCCTAAATATACCACCCTCGGTTGGTTTTGCTAATCTAATCCAAGACCTCAGAATCATTCTTTAATCGTAGACTCATGAAGGCCCAACAAGTAATAGTGTTTGCTATAATTTTAGTGTTAGAATTCAAGGCTCTGCAGAAAATCTCTAATAAGTTATTATTAATAATCCTGTGATTTGGCATATTATAGCTTATTATTGAACCTCAACCATATCTCATATAGTTCCTCTAAATTCAACTATTAAAAGTTATATATCATATCTTCTAATTACAACATTCTAGAGAAGGGGAAATTGGTCCAAGAACTGAGTCCTCAACTCGTTACAAGTAGTAATAGACCCACGGGGAAACTTACCTAACCAAAAAGTAGATTTTACCATAATAGAGAATGAAAATAACCTCAGATGAATAACCTCCTAACTCACTTTAGGTAGACTAATTTTATGAAGTACAGATTCCCATAAAGTTCATAATATGCATGATTCAATCATTAGTCGGTAGGCCAAAAAATACCTCCTTCAAATTCTGTAGCTAGATCATCACACTCGTGATGTCAAACTTAGTATCTTAAGGCAATGCTAGTGTAATGATTGCACCTATTTCAATAGACTCTACATACCCCAAATCTTGCAATGTAGTTACTTTTGACCCATCAAGTCTATCTCATAGACCAGCTTAAGACTATGGATCATTAAGGGAAAAAATAAGCTCAACCTTATAATACACTACCTCACGCCATAGAGATAGGATATGTATACTTTATTACAAGTTAGCTATGTCAATTTTCTGCTGAATGCCTCTCAATACTAAGAGTCTTGTCATTAAATAAAAAATATTCAATGATTACATCATCTAAAAAGATGTGCATGGTTATGCTAAGGCTTGTGACTGTCAAAGCCAAGGGAACATATTGCGTAGACATAAGAAAAACTCTCCATTGGCTCGTGCATAATAAGTAGATATATAAGGATAAGTGAATCCAGAATCAAATAAATAAAAACTTGGCAGACAGCACACTTAGATCATACCTCTAGTATAATCATACGAAGACTCTACCTCCGATCTACTCGGAACAACATATAAATGATGTTGCCTACCATTGAGATTAGTGCTTGACCGATCTCCTATCTTACTTGTCCGATAACCTTTACAAATACCCAAGGGATAATACTGATGACCCTACATACCACCTCTCGCTTAGGGAAGCACTACCCTAATAGGTGGAATACTTTGTACTATCAGAACAACTGTCCCAGACCTAGGATACTCTGTAAAGAACTGTTCAAAGGCCACACAATAATAATGACCCCAAAAGATTTTCTTGACTTGGAATAAAAACCTCGGCTAGAATAACCAGAAAATAAACTCATAAGATGACCACAACACTGGCCAGGATGATCACTATAGCTAGGGTGACCTCCATAAAAAATTAGAACTGCGACATAAACGGGCCAACTAGACTGGCCCTAATAATTATAAGACTAGCATGGAGGGTACGTGCCTTGAGAACCACTTCCCTTTAACCGTAAGCCACTTCGCTCTCACTAAAATTACCCTTATATCATGGCCTTTTATTATTTCTCCCTTGGTCCTTGTGATTCATCTCCTTCATAATCTGGGCATGATCAAAAACCTCAATAAAGGACCTGCCAGCAACATTAAAACTTTGTGTAACCATGCGAAGAGAAAGTCTTCATCCCTAAAGAATCACCGAATCCTCTCATACTCGGTTGAATAAATAGAAGTGGCATGCCTAGATAACTAATGAAATTGAGCCTTATACTCTAAGATAGTGATAGAACCCTGCTCCAATATCAACAACTAATCCTTAAGATAATCTTTAAGGCTACGAGGTATATATTTCTCTAAGAAGACCTTGGATAACTGAGTCTATATCAATGGGTGAATCCAGTTATCTTGGAATCAAGATAACCTCTCCACCAATGTCGAGCTACCAATCCATCTGGAAAGTATGTAGTAAACCCTATGAGTCTCAACTTGGCACAAATTATAGAGCCTATCCCCACAAGAAACCAAGAACTAATAAGCATCCTCGCCTATTACTCCAGAAAACCTAGGCAGAGTCAATCCCATAAACTTACCTAACATCCTCAACAGATATAGCAGGTAAGGTAACTATTAGCTGAGAAACTACAAGTGGCACAAGAATCTCAACTCTAGTAGTCATAGCCACAGGCTGCACTTTTACCTACGTACCACTCGGATATACAAATTAAGCGCCATCAGACTGTGCACTACTAACTAATCCCAAGAGATAAACCAATACAACCCTCAGTAGTGACGAAGAAATGAATCTAATGGAGCCTCGGCTGGCCTTTATCCCACCACTAGATGGGGTGGAGAAATATCTAGTGTAGGAGCAGGGATAGGGCTTGGTGAAGGCTCCCTATCTTAATCTCTAGCCGAGAATTCATCTCCAGTTTATCCCCAACCCCATGTTCGTCTAAGTACTCTGATAAGATCCTTAGTAACGGACTCAGGGTCCTCATCTCTAGTAGCAGTAGCATGCATCCTAGCTATTTGATAAAGATTGAAACCAAATGAATATTAGAAACCAACTCATACTTTTAGAATTAAATGATAGAAGAAAGTGAAAATCTCCTAAGAATGTCCAATAACCTCCCAAAAATAAGAAATAAATGTTTTCATTTTGATCTGCAGGACACTACTAGACACTTGCTCTTATAACAACAATGATAGTGAACCTAGCACTCTAATACTAATTTGTCACGACCAAATTTCATGAGTCATGATGGCACATACCTTGTCCTACTATTATGTAATCTAAATTATATCCCAGAGTTATAAGCAATGGGCTAGTTGGTGGAAAAATAACATTAATGCATGAATTATTAAAGTCAGAAATTATAAGACTTAGATTATAAAGAAAATAACATAAATGTAAAGGAAGAAATACCATGATCTAGTATAGTTGGTACAAGAGCCACTACTCAAAATAATACAAGTATTACACAAGTCAACATACAATATCCTTTAAAATAGAAAGACTATGAAAAATAGAAGAAGGAGAAAGGATCAACTTTGGCTTAGAGAGCCCGTGTTGTCTCTAAACCCTGACAAGCACAATCACGGTGTCAACGGCGGTATATAATACTTGAATTTGCATAAAAAAGGTATAGAAGTGTATAATGATTATCAAAACCATGGGAACTTAGTAGGCATTTTTGGCCGATTGAGCTAAATCATAATATAACTACTGTTAAATGTGAGATAAGAAAGCTAAGTCAAGAGAAAAAGGCAAACCAGGAATAACGCTCCAAATACTAAAAGTAATTAACTAAAATAATAATACTAAAGAAAAGCATAACTAAATCTACATAACTAGCCTCCATAAATCAGAAGGTGTAATAAAGTAAATAACCCTACACGGTCCCCCATAACCTCGGAGGGTGCAATCAAGGAGAAGTAGTAACAAGAATTATGCTAATTGGCCATAATCAATATTACCACTTTGGATCCTTTCGTGCCGTGCTCACCAGGATTGAACCAGTTCCATAATAGTCATAAACAATATATCAATACTTGACTAGAACCGAAACTAGTATCTTGTACACCATACTTGACCCAAAACTAATATCATTAATAAAGTCGAAATCAAACTAGACTTATTATAATAAATCCCCAAACTTGAACATGAATTATCATCTCTCAAACATCAGTCAAGAATAAACCATCATATGTCTAAACCCTTCTCAAGCTCAAGGAAGCGAATAAGATAATATAACCTGTCTATTGAGTCTACAAGGAGCTAATATTAATCTTGGCCTAGTGTGGGACAAATGGGCCCACTTCGAACCCCAATATCCATTCTAAGGAAAATTCTACCTAACTAGACTAGGGTCTCAAATTTCACTACAAGATACTAAATAAGCCTCATGAGTCTGAGGATGGTAATTCTACCTAAATAATGAGTAGTTAAGTCAATTATACCTAATTATGGCTCATTGATCAGCTAAAAGATACAAATCACATTAAATATACCTCCAAGACCTAATTCTAATAAAAAACAAGCATAATATCATATTATTAATGTAATCAAGACCAACATAGAAGAGGGGTAGACCTAGCCTACCAGAACGCCAAAGCAAGCCTGGTAAAGTCCCCTAAATCAATGATTTCTTCGTCTGAGAAGCTTCCGCACAATGCCACACTATCACAATGGTAATCTACACATCAATATGAGAACAATGGCACCCATATTTCATTTTTATGCTTTAAGTCAAAATCAAGCAAAAATCTCATGTGGGTTCCACATGCGAAATGACACTTTTGAAATTGTCAACACGTTCCTCTGTGCTTAAGGAACATTTAACCTCAATAATAGATAAATTTTTATCTCAAACAATACCATAATTTGCTCAATAAAAATCTAGAGATTTTTGGACTAAATAGTGAAATAAGCCAATAATTAGAAGGATACTTGCCAAGATTCTAACAAGTAAACTATAAATTCAAGCTCGCAATTACCCCACGATCTCTCAATACTTGATCTTCCAATTTCCCACACTCTGTAGGGATTTTAGCTATTAAGATTTGTGAAAAAATAGAATAAAATCAGGTATAGGAGAAATTTAATGACCTCCTAGGTGTTTCTTAAGAAGTCACTTGACCGCTTGATGTTGCCTAAAGCTACGCCTCAAATCGAGACTAAAGCGGTTGAAGAAAAATATAGTAACCTAACAAGGTTGGGATCGAATCCCAAGGGAATATGTAGAATTATATCTTTCATTTGCTGGAATCAACAGGAAGTGCAGAAAGTAAATGGGGGGAGGTTGTAGTAGTAATCTAGAACAAGTAATAGAACTAAACTTTATTTGTAATTAGTAGGAAACGAACACTACGACTGTGTTCCCCTGTCTTCTTAACTTAATTGGTTTATTGTGCTTTGTTAAACACACCCGATATCTTGCATGCAGAATTTGATAAGTCATGTACCGTCAACTATCTTATGGACTCATAAATGGATTTCACCCTTTACCTTTTAAGTCATCGGTTGTTGCATTACTAACTCTTATCCTAGATCCAACTAAATATTACCTTATGAGTATTAAGTTATTAGATGATAGATAATCGTCTTAATTAGATGATGCTGATTAGCCTAGATCAATAATTAATCTTCAAATTACTGTTGTGATTATCTTTTCCTAATCCCTACTCCTCTTGTAAAGTAAGTAGTGATATACTAGGCAGGATCTTAATATTTACAACTGTAAAGAAATCTATTAAACTAAAGGTAACCACAATACATGCAAGAATATTAGTTCAGAACAACTTATTACTTTCCCTACTTCGTCTATTTGCCAGGGGTTCCCACAACCCTAGCTCAGGGCTTTAGCCGCTCATTATTGTGAAAGGATCAATGGGTTTCATAATTGAAAGCACTAAACAATCTCACAATAATGAATGAATAAAACCCTAAGTCTCTAACTGAATTATCAACAAAAATTATGAACTAAGTAATCCTAAGATCAAAATCAGATCTCAGAATCAAATATATGTTTGTAAATATCAAGAGTGTGTAAACTAACTAAAAATGTCAAAAGGGTATTTATAGAATACAAGAAAATCCTAGAAGACCATTATCGAATAAAAGAGGAAAACTGGGGTCGATAGATACTTACTGGGCCACCTATGGGCCATAGGTAGCACCAACAAATTGGCGGTGGTCCTACATAGGTGCCCCCTTCCTCCAAAATCTTCCGAACACTCTGGACTTGACTCTTTTACAACCTACTCTGTCACCTACGGCTTGTAGATGGCACTTACGGGTTGTAGGTTCCTATTATAAGTAGTAGGGACTTCTTATATGAACTTTTAAGTCTCTATATCTTAATTTCTAACACCTACTTTGGCACCTAAAGATCGTAGGAAGAACATACGGGTCGTAGGTTCCCATTTCAGTGGCCCAAAACTTCAACTTTCTCTCTTTTCTTCCAGAATAATCCCAAAACCTAATTTCCTGCAAAACATAACACAAAACAAATCATATATCATAAAAACAATCTAAATAACTTGGATATTTTCATCATTTTAAGAATCAAAAGTGCTACGAATACATAACACATCACTGCTTAAGCGGTCACCACAATAGTGACTAAGTACCACTTAAGCAGTACCTGACGGGTCTACCCCTTTCGCTTTAGCAAATGAGCTACTGCTTAAGAGACATTGACTTTAGCAGACAGACTACCGCTTAAGAGACCCAAATGGGCAAGCCATCGGTTGGTAAAGTGACTGACTGGCTGCTTAAGAAAAATTTATCTACCTAAGCACATACACTAGATCAGTGATGTATAAATTGTAACTTGTACAATATAAAGTTTCTACCAACCTCTAGAGCTTAATTCGAAATCTCATGAGTGAAAGTGAACTACGCTACCCTATTAAATTTGACATTTTGGACTCAATATCACAGTCAAAATTTCTATTCAAGATTGCTCGATGAATAATGGGCCCTACACTCAATGGCCATTTTATCAAGTTCCAACCAATAGCCCGAAATTAGTCTGGAATCCTTGAAACTCGAACCGAAGGTCCCCCTAGTCTAAAATCAATATTCCAGAGTTTATGGATCTCTCAGAATTGGCATACGAGGTCATTAAACTAAAACTATGCCTAATAGCCAAACCTCATCGGCGAAGACTTCAAACTATAGAATTGTCTCTAAATACCAAATAAAATTCTCGATAACTAAATTGTCAGCTCCAAAAAGTAATAAAGGACTTAGGGAAACTGTAGGAAAGTTCTAAATAACAAACATGCAAGGAAATTTGGAAGATGACCTGACATGAACTCCCTCAATTCTTTGCAAAACAGCTAAAGAGTATTGATCAAAATACAATTTGGTTTAGTAAAATGATCAAAACTACATAGACACTCATAAACATAAGTCCACAAACAAAATGCTCATTGCATATAATTTATTTTGATTTGGGAAAGCCATGAACGTTAAAAAAAATAAGTAGTCCCAAGAAAGTTTGAGCTTGAACATATACTCCAAAGTTCTAAAAAATAGAAGAAAAAAGTGATTTGGATAGATCAAGACATATTCCATAAGTTTGATAAAAGGATATTGCTAAAAATCAAAGGAAGAGAAAAACATGATCAAATTCAAAAAGGGTCCTACACCGAGGGGATTATAGGAAAATGATCCCTATAAAAGGTAAAAATCCCCCAAAAGTAATATCAGTACATACTACAACACCCGAATAGGGAAAATACACAAAATACTCTTAGGAGCGCAAAGTATAAATGTTCTATCAAAACCTCTCGACTATGGCACTGGCTCTTGTACCTTACCACTATGGAGAAAACTACTGTTTCCAAAGGAGACGAGATATGGCTTTTCTTCATGACATCAAAAGTGATACATAAATGTTTCAACTCCTTATTATATTTGAACTTTTGGGAAAAAGAAATACCTGCTAAGGTATCCTTCGAGCATAATTGAGAGAACTTAGGGGTGGTAAATGGGCGGATCGGATCGGTTTTAGATGGATTTAATATGTATTGAGCCTAAATGGATTGGATTCAATCCACCCATATATTATATGGGTAAATATGGATTTGGTCAAATATGGATTGGGTAAAAATGGTTGCTACCTATTTTAACTCTTAAATTCTCCCTTCGTCCCAAATTACCCATCCTAAATTTTCTAATTTGATGTCCCATTTTACTTATCTTTTTTCATTAATCAAGACAAGACAAAAAAAATTTCCTATATTTTACCCTTTGCAATAATTAGTTTTTCTTCAAATTAAATTGTAAACACCATTTAATAGGGGTACTATGGTAAACTAAGCATGTTATTAATTATTTTTCTTAATCAATGTGTCATCTCAATTTGGGGCGGATAATTTGGGATAGAGGAGTATAAAAACTTAGAACTTCTATATGCATATCAACTTGACTTTTTCATCCATTACCCTACCCTCCCACCCACTGCACCCCTCCTCTCCATACACCCCTTCTAAAAAATAGATATTTTTTAAAAAGTTAACTCCTCCCTTTCAAAGCACCCTCAAACCTCCTACCCCTAACTCCCCACCCTAAAAAAATGGTTCCTACAAAAATAACCTAAGTTTTGTCAAAATGAAAGTGTTTTAAGCGTAACTATCAAAATTACAATGCATATCTTCTCTTAGTCTTTTTTCTCCGTTTCTTTTCTTTTCTTTCTTTTTATATTCTTTTCTCTCTCTCTTCTATCTCTATCCTCTATTTATTTTTATTTTTTTATTTTTTATTTTTCTATTTTTTAATTTTTTAATTTTTTTTATTTTTTCTCTCTTCTATCTCTTGCATCTACTTTTATTTTTTCCTATTTTTTTATTTCTACTTTCCTTTTTTTTATTTTTCCATTTTTATTTATTTTTGTTTTTATTTTTTTTCTTTCTTATTTTTTTCCTTTTTGGTTGTATTTTATTTTTTATATTTTTTCATATTTTCGAAGAACATGGCTAAGTCGAGTATAAATCATGGATGATGACAACAATATCATAACCGCTCATTGTATTTGTATTCACCATCATTTTTTCTATTTTTGCTTTTCTCATTTTTTATTCTTTTTTTATTTATTTTTTGTATTTTTGTTTTCTTTTTTTCTTCAATTCTTTCTTTACACTTTTTTTTTCTCTATTCAATCTCTAACTTCTACTTCTCTTTTTTTTTTCTTTTTTGTTTTTTGTCTATTTTTACTTTACTTCTATTTTTAATTTTTAATATTTTTTATGATAACAAAAAATACTATAATTGCATATTGATTTATATTCGTCCAACATTTATAATTTTGTATTCATTAATACAATTGTATTTTATTTATTTTTTATACTTAAAAAATGCATTTATATTTTATAGTTTTCACCATCATATATATTTTACATAATTCACTCTTGTATTTTAAATAATTTTTTTTATTTGTAATTTATAGTTGACTGCACATTATATTTGTATTTTATGGTTTTATTTTTCTTGTATTTGTATTCTATTTTAATTCACGAACTTGTATTTTTAAAGAACTATTTTATATTTGTATTTGTAAGTTGACCGTATATTATATTTGTATTTATAATTGCGTTTGTTTCATTTTTTTTGTATTTGCATTCGTGGTTGACATTATCATTTGTATTTTTAAACAATTGAAAAAGAATAGTTATTTTTCTTTGTACGAACACTTGTATTTATATATTTTGATACTAATTGTGTTTTATTGATATGAATTGAAAAATACAAATAAAAATGATAAATCATGCAAATACAATTGCTAAATTATACAAATACAAATGTTACATTTGTGTCAAATGATACATGTTTATACAACTTGAACCATGCACATACAATTGATACATGTTTATATACAAATATATATGATAAATTTGATATACAAATGCTAACGATATATTTTTATTGAATGATGCATTGTATATTTATATATTTTAGTCTCAGGAAAATATAATTAATTTATATACTTATTTGTATATAAATACAAATGATAAAATCTATATATTGATGACTAAACTATTCAAATATAAATAATAAATTTATTTAAAATATATAGTATGATAAAACTAAATATAAAGGATAAAAAATATATAAAATAGAAAATGCAATGACAATAGAAAAGATGAGAAGAAATGCAAAAAGAAGAAAAATGATAAAAAAAAAAATGGCAAAACAAGAAGAAAAGTAAGAAAAAGAAAATTAAAAAAAAAAGAAAAGAAAAAAGAAATAAAAACGAAAAAGAAAAAATTAGATGAAAAAAATGAGAAATAAAAAAAGTGAAAATATAAGAAAAGAGTAAAAAATGAAAAGGAATAAAATAAAAAGAAAAAAACTGAAAAAGAAAAAATGTAAATTAAAGGAAAAAGAAATTAAAAAAATAAAAGAAGAAGAAAAAATTGGAAAAGAAAGATAAATAAAAGAAAGAAAATAAAGGAGAGAGACTATGGATTGTATTAAATTGGTAAGAGATGCTATGAATTATAATTAATTGAAACTTAGGCGAAATGAGATAATTAGAAGCTTATGTTTACTAAACCATGTAGGTTTCAAGAAAATATAATTAATCCATATACTTATTTGTGTATAAATATAAATGATAAATTGTATACCTTCATGACTAAACTATTCAAATACAAATAATAAATTTATTTAAAATATATAGTATGATACAAATAAATATAAAAGATAAAAAATATAAAAAATATAAATTACAATGACAATAAGAAAGATGTGAAAAAAATACAAAAAAAAAAAGAAAAATGAGCAAACAAGAATGAAAAAGGGGAAAACAAAAAAAAAAAAAAAAGAAAAAAAAAAAAAAAAAAAAAAAAGAAAAAAAAAAGAAAAAATAGATGAACAAAATGAGAAAGAAAAAATGTAAAAAAAAATATAAGATACGAGTAAAAAATAAAAAGGAAAAAAAAGTGAAGAAAATGAAAAAGAAGAAAATTAAAGAAAAGAAAAAAAAGAAAGAAAAAACAAAAAAAGAAGAAAAAGAAAAAAAACTGAAATTTTAAGCATAGCTAGGTGATCTCTCTGTTTAAATGGATACCTATATTTTACCTGTTTTTTCCATATTTGTATGTGCTTTTAAAATGAGTTGATGTCCATATTTATCTACTTGAATTTGAGTGATCCAACTCAACAAATATGGATTAAATGAACTCCTTTCACAAATATGGGCTGAAATTACCGCGTAAGAGGAACTCCAGATGAGTCAACCCTTAAAAGAACTTGGGTCTCCTTCAAAGTATCAAGAAATTCACGAATTGAAAAGGCTTAAGTCATTTACAGGCCCTCAAAGTTGTCCGAAAAATTCACTTAAACCCCTCAACTAAGGCCTGTATCTATCTGGCCTATAACCCACCTAAATTTTTATCCAATTAGATATTTTTTGTATACATGGCACATCGCGTGTTGTGTAATCATGAGAGGCATGTGAAGAGTGAAAAAGCAGTCCATGTGGCAAAAGTTAATGTTAAATAACGTTAGTTTTGTCATTCCCTTCACTTTCCTTCTTAATTTAACCTAATTTTCTCTTTTTTTTCTTTCATTCTCTCCTTCATAGCTCAATTCTCTCTCAGTTTCTCTCATCTCAGTATCAAATTTATCTTATAATTTCTCTTAAATAATATTTTTCTCTCACTTTTGATAAGAATGTCGCAAAATTCTATTAATTTTGAGGTTCCTGATTTGTTTTATTTTTCTGAATTTTGTCCTTTAACAACTTGAAGGACTCCATCAAATCCGGGTCGTAGATTTTTTTGGATGTAAAGTTCCAAAGGTTTGTATCATTTTCACATATTTTAATTTTTTTTGGAGAATTTTTTACTATTTTGTTGTTTTTGCATTTTAGGAAAATGGTGGATGTGGGTACTTTAGATGGATTGATCCAAAATCTTCAATTTTTGTGCATCAATATCCTGAGGTAGAATCGAGCATAATGATTAGGTACAAAGATAGTGAAAATTAATGTGATCAATAAAAACAAAAACTCAAAGACGTTGCACAAGAGAGGCACACATTATGTGAGAAATTGAAAGATAGTGAAGAGAAGTTGATTGCATTGAGGCAACAACTCAAAAAAGTTAAACTTGAAAGGGAATGTGATAAGCTCAAATTAAATAAACTTGTTCTGCTTCTTCTCATTTTTCTTACTGTAAAGTGGTTCTTTAATATGGTGTAAGGTAGTAGTTAAGTTTGCCTATTGAATAGGCAATTGTATATTATAATGGTTAGTTTTTAATGGACTTGTAATGGTTAGTTTGTTGTAGTTGTTTGGTTAGTTTAGCTTATAATGGATTTGTAATGGTTAGTTTATAGTAGTTGTTTGGATAGTTTGTATCATTTTGACATGTTGAATGTGAATGAATTGACATGTTTTGTATGACAATCATATTGTCATTTACTTTGTATCTAGTTGTGCAGCTACTGAAGGTATAACCATATAGCCTATTTGTAACTACTGAAGGTATTGATAAAAATTAACTAAAATATTAGAAGCAACACATCATATTAAAACAGATTAAGATTGAGCTAAAAAGTGCAAGCAGCAGCATATCATATTAAAACAGCTCAAAGTTGAGCTAAAAATTGCATACATCAGTAATCAAGGTGTTCAAAAAAAGCTCAACATTGAGCATAATAGTTCTACTGCAGCACACACCAAAGTCATCAACTGTTGCCTAAGAAAATATTAATAAAATACTAGTAACACAATTTGTTCAAAGTCATTAACCCTCATTACAGTACAAATCATTTCTAAATTAACCACTTCTTAGAAGATCCAACTGATGAAGAAGACTTGGTTGCATCCACTTTGTTTCTCTTATTTGCTTTCATTTGTTGCAATTATGTGTTGGTGACTGGATCTTTTTCATTCTACTTTAGGCCACAAGGTTTAAAACCAATATCTATATTGATTGGTGTAGCACTCTTTAAATTTGTAACCCCATAAAAAACCCTCTCACTTGATATACCAGGTTGTAAAATTAGACAAAATTGTAAGACAATGAACATTGAAAACTTGAATGAAAACATTATTATAGGTAAATAATGAGACAGAGAGAAATACATTGTACACTTGGGTTCCAATAGTTGGATCAGAGTAAAAACCAAAACCAGTTGCAGGCCTTTTGTATCCAGTACCAGTATAAAATGAGGTAGCATTGTATTGCCCTTTATTGGTTGGCAAAGGTTGAACTTGACTGGAACAACCATTTCTTTCACTTTCAAATAGGGTCCCTTTTGTATTGGATATTTTTCTACCCAATCCCTCTTTGACCTCTACCAATTTCTTTTTCACCTCCCCTATCGGCACCACATTGGCCCCTACCAGAACCACCTCTCCTATCAGCACCACATTGACCCCTACCAGCACCACCTCTCCTATCAGCACCATATTAACCCCTACCAGAACCATCACCCCTATCAGAGCCACCTTTACCTCTACCATCCATACTTGATACCTTTCTTTGAGGTGCTCTTGGTACAACAGCTGTTTCAGCACAAATAGATCCTGATTAACTTAATTGTGTAGTTGCATATGTATGAAAGGTGGAGCTTGACTGTGAATAAATACAACACAATATTTTCAACAGTTTTCAATAATAATATTAAGCAGCAGAAGAATATTAGGCGGTAGAACATATATAACTTACTCTTTGTCACCATAAATAGAACTTGATATGGTGGTGGTGGATTCCATGAGGCTTCAAGCTGAGTGCTAGGTTGGGTAATATTACTGCTCCCCATACCATTGTAACATACAAATAGAAATATGAAAAGTTAAGAAATATGTTAACTATACAAAATATTATGAAATTCATTTAAGGCTTACTATTTTGGCACACACAGTCGTGTTATGGCCAACTTGCTTGCACCTTGAACAGGTCATCTTGATACCTTTTTTTAAGAGTTTGCCCCTGTTTTTTTGATCATCCTTATTCTTCCTTCTTTTCTTACCAGGTTTTCTTGGCATCTTTCTTGGTTTTGGATGTTTAACTGATGGGTTTGTGGTTTTCGACCACATTTACATATTGGTAATTGGTTGAATGAAATGGCTATAAGAATTAAGAAAGGTTTCTTTCCTATACCAATGCTCTACATGCTGATCAGGATTTTTATTCAAATAATAATAAGCACAAATAGCATGATGACAAGGACTACCTTTTAACATCCATAACCTATAATCACAATACTTCATGTCTAAGTGAACAACAAATGTGTAACCCCTATCCCCAATTTCAAAACCATTAACTCCATTCCATAGTACTCTACACCTATTTGAATATTCCTTGTTATCTTCTAAAATAGTTCTTGTCATAGGTGCAATGTCTAAAATCCATATTTCTGCAAATCTGATCATATCTACATATCTATTCATCATTTTATGTCTAATATCCTCTAACATTGTGATTATGAACTTACGTCTAGCAGCTAAGATCCAAGAATTAAAAGTCGCACACATGTTATTTTCTGCAATATCATATTTGGAATGTGTTCTGAAATATGCCCTATACCAAGAAGAAGGAGGATTAACCAACATGTCCTCAGTTATTTCTTTCTTACCTAGCCTTGACATTGCTTGCATCTCCTCTCTAAACTTTACTTCAAATCTTGCTTTTGCACATCTTCAAAACTTTTTCCTTCTCTCTTCTCTTCTCTAGTGCACATGCCAATTGCTCCAAATATGTCTAGCATTTGGTAACAGATCCATCAAAATAGAAACAGAACCCTGTAATAAGTATAAGTATTATTAAAACAGGAATTTAAGTAGAAAATAAAGTCAAGTAATAAGAACAATAATTAAGTAGTGCTACCTTTTGTTGGTTTGACATTACAGTCCTAGCTATGTTTTATTTCAGTATCCATAACTGCCCAGGCAATAGGTTACATTTGGTTGTTGCCATTTTCCCCCACACTAACAAACAACTCACCCTTACAAGCTCTTTTTAGAAAGTATCCATCAAAACCAATAATTTTCCTACATCTATCTAACCATCCTTGCTTGAAGGCATGAAAGCACACATAGAAATAAACAAAGAGGTTCTTCCTTGATTCAGTTTCTTTGTCAATTTTTATCCAACAAGAACTTCCAGGATTTATTTTCTTGATCATATCTACATATTCACATAATCAGGAAAATTCCAGCTTCCAATCACCCATATTCTCTCTCATAACAATCTATTTAGCCCTATAACAAATAGTTTTACCTACATAAAGACCCAACACCTCTCTTACCAAATCCTAAATTTCCCAAATCCTAATGTATGGCTAAGAAATAATTTTGTCCTTGAACTTTCTAGCAACCAGCTTTCAATCACACATCTTGTTCCTTTTTAGTTCTTTAGAGGTATACACTTGTGAATAGGGTTATCGTTATTGATAATAAAATTACCTGAATACCTATTGGTAGAAGCCAACAACAATAAGTTTCAATTAGCTGCAATGCACTTCACCCTTATTCTATGTTTTTCATTAGTTTTTAACTTCAACTGCATACTATACTCTACAACATAGTCTGCAACAACTTTTCTTTACTGTTTTGCACCCTTAAAAGTCATTCCAAGCTCAAACACAACAAACTCACAATTTTCATCCAACCTAATTTTCTTGTTTATCCTTCTTCTAAGTGGATCTACTCATCTAACAACATCTACATCTATATCTTCACTCCAACAATAAGAACTATTAAGATATTCCTCATCTCCACCCAACTTTTCATCATATTTGGTATCCTTATTTTTACCAATATCCCCAAAGCCTCTATCTACACAACCAGCAACTCCCAAAGGTACTTCTTCAGTTTTAACATTATTTTTCTTGCTTTTTGGTTTCTTTCTTTGTTGTTGGCTTTTTTTTCCTTCTTTCTTGCCTAAAAGACTTCAACTCCTCATCAACATTTGAGCCATCTTCTGAAGAAATATGTCCAAGATCTAAATCACTACTCAAGTAATCTGATAACTCACTTTCTAGCCTATTAACATCTTCTACATCAGCATCATCACCTTCTTCTATACCAAGATATTCTAGGTTAAAATTTTTTACATAAGCCTCCCTCTCTTTAGCTAAGTTATCATTCTCTATCTCAACATCTTTTAGGTTAAAATCTTTTAGATCAGCCTTTCTCTCTTCCTCTACTCTAATAAATTCTCTCTCTATGTTAGCACTATCATTAACACCAACACTTTCTCTTTCTAAGTATGCATCCCCAATAATCTCAAATGAAGGTAAAAAAACCAGTAGGACCATCATGGCTAAGAATTCGTTCATCTAAAATATTAGTGACATACAAATTAATAGAGTCCTCATGTTTTAAGTCTTTGACTAGTTCAAGGAGATATCAGTCAGTTTTAACCAAGTTGAACTCTTTTGTTATTGCATCTTGATAATGAAACCCCCTAACAGTTTCATACCCTAATTCTTTAGTATAAAATAACAATTACAGTAAAGAAAAGTGGCCCTTTTCAATGTACTTTAGTTCTGGCACACAACTTGCAACATTTGTAGGGACACTCGTATTGGAAAAGGTCTCCCCATGGTTAAAATTTGTGAAAATAATATCCATTTGTTAGGTTACCTGCAACAAAGGTAAAAATTCAAAGTTAGTTAACAGAATAAACTGAAAGTACACACCAATAAGCTAAAAGCTACAACCTTTAAAGCATGTTAAGAAATAGATGGAATATCCTAAAAGCACAGCCCAAACAATGAAATTTCAAAATCCTAAAAACTAAATATGCTAAAATTCAAAAAATTTAACAAATATAAGTCATAATAACACTTACACGAGGAAGATCTGAGGAAAATCCCCAAATTCCTTCTTTGATTTTAGTGGAATTTTTGTTAAATTAGGGTTATTGAAGAGAGAGAGAGTTTACCTTGGGGAGAGAGAAAGTGTCATACAAAATGATTTTTTGTCCATTTAAATGTAATAAGTACATGTGGATTTATTTAATAGACGTGGAGAGGTTTAAGTGGAATAGCTTTCCATATCAGCAATGTTTGGAGACACGCGCATGGGACCTGATGAAAATAGGGGAAAAATGCCAGATTAGATCAAAATTCAGGTGGGTTAGGGGCCTGATAGGTACAAGCCTTAGTTGAGGGTCTAAGTGAATTTTCAGGACAACTTTGAGGGCCTGTTGATGACTTAAGCTAATAGAAAAATAAGCCTACGTATGTCTCAGAAATACCAATTACTTTAAGCACAAGACCCCCAAAGCCCATTAACTCATATATTGAGGAGGAAACTTAGAAGAATTCATATTGTTATAACTTAACTTCATCACTAGTACAAATGGAAAATGTAACTACAAAAAGGAGCTCAACCTAGATCTTTCATAGAGAAAGAGGTAGCATTATAGCACCACTAATCGTAGCCTCAGCTCCACACTCAACTTCTCCCTCATCAGTGAAACTTCTCAGATAATAATGAATAAAGAGGAAATGACAAGGAAAAAGTAGAATAATTAGTTGAAGGAAAAAAAGTATAAGCCATAAGCTCATCCTATCAAACCAAATAAAGGAAAGAGACAAAAAACATAACTCTTTTCTTTTCTTTGAAGAATATAGCGTTAGGAAGATATTCTCTCCGGTGAAGATAAATATGATGATTTTGGAGATTTTTGTAGAAAATCCTAAAAAGCAATGGATATCAAAAGACATCTTGGAAAATATAAGGGATCATCGGAAAAATAATATGAATATAGAAAGAGGAGATATCATCAAAGATCATCTCATAAATTGAAAAACCTTCAAATGGAAATAAATTTCTTTGTGGCAATCTCAATGGCCCTTAGTATCTAACCCTAAGAAACTATGCGATCTAAAATTTTAAGAGATTGTGAGAGGCATTTAATGCAAAGTGATGCTTCATTTGATTTTCTATAAGATTCATCTTGTAGTAAAATTATGGATTTGATATGGCACAAGAATCGAGGAAACAACTCATTTGAATTAATTCTGAAAAGCATGGGACTATCTCTATAGAAAAAAAAGCCTTGACACAGAGATGCATGGAAAGCATACCATTTACCACCTATTGGATAAAATTTGATAATGAAGCTATGACTATGAAGGCCAAGATAATCAGAACCAAATAATGCACCAAGCATCCTAAGATCCATACACCATGATAATTCATATACCACTTCATGAAGACATTTTAGCCTAGGAAAAAGTCATCTAGTTCATACTATCCATCAACAGCCATTACCAAACTGACCCCATATAAAGTCATATGTTAATTTTTTTATTTAATAGCATTGTAACAATCCTTATTGTGATTTTTAGCTTCATCTATACTTTAAACATTTGTTCATTACCTATAGTTATTATATATTATTAATAAGTTGTGGCAATGATTGACATCGTTCTCAAAGTGTTCTAATGTGATTTATGTGAGTATGAGATTTTGAGTAGCATTTAAAGTGATTAATTTGACTTTTATCAATATTTTCCTATCTAAACATTAGATGGTGATCCTGTTAGTTCCATTAAATTTGAAATGTTGCTTATGTATAAGTAGCATAGTTAGATTGGGTTTCAAGTATTTATTTTGAGTTTTGAGACTTTAGATGATAAACTAGTTAAATTAGCTTAAAAAAGTCTTAGAGCTTAACTTGTTGATAATGACCACAATTGATACATTCAATGGATTCCATTGAGCCTAAAATATCAAATAGCATAGTATCATTATTGGATAATTTTTTTGAGATCTTGATTGAATCCCAAGGGGCCATTCAGATTTATTTTTACATATTTATAGTTGTCTAAAACTTCTGGCGCAACCGTTTTAGCAGTCGTTTGGTCTCCTTAGCTACAACACCTAGGTGGACCTTAGACTGCTTTAGAGATGTTGATCGGTACAAAAAAGTCTCACCTAGGTGACTGCATAGCCACCTAGGCAGCTTCACATGACTAGGTGATAGACCGCATTAGCAATCATCTGTGTGGAAAGTGATTATCACCTTAGTGATAGTTTGGATACCTAGGTTATGTTTCTTAGGTAGTCATTTGACCGTCTAGGCAATGTTGTTGTACAAATTTCCTATTTTATTTTTTATTTGATTCTTTCATCTTTGATATTTAAGGTCTCGATTTTGTGAAATTTTTTGTGGTTTTTGATCAAATTGTACTTGGGTAAGCTTTTAAACTTTATTTTTATCATTATCCATTGAATATTTAACCAAATTATCTTCAAACTTGGATATCAACATTGGAATTTTGAGATTTGGCTGGTAAAGTGAGAAAATGATTTTACGATGATTTCAAGCTCGATGTAAACTTTTTGAATGGATTTTGCTATTTAGAATCCTTAAACTATGGGAAATAATTTGTTAATTAACTTTTAGTTTTACCTTTATTTTAGCGTTAATGTTGAATTATTTTTGGACCCGGAATGAAGTAGCTATAAGTGTATAATTAGACTCATCTTCATGTGTAATTACATTATTAATAGATTGGGTTCATTTTGAGACCACAAAAAAGAAAATGTTCCTTAGTTGAAAGGTCTAGGTTATGTTTTGAATTTGTGAGAGAAGTTATGGCTTAACTTTCTTTAGACCACATTGGGTAGTCAACCATTCATGTAAAATATGATATGAGTTGAGGATTTTATCACGAAATTCATCTTTTGAGATTATTATTTTATCGTGTAGCCCATCTGAGGGTTTTTTTTATATGGCTATTAAATTGAGAGATTATTATCACTGTGATACCCTTGGGGGCATTGGTATTAGTCTTGTTGAGAATTTAGCTTCATCCTTATTGTGATGCCCTCGTAGGGTCTTGGATTGATATTACTAATGTCTTACATGACTCTTTACTACTGTGTTGCTATGTGATACCTTATATTATGATCTATTGAGATTTGAGGACATTAGAGCTTATTTATATGACTATTGATTTGATTTATCACATAATATTGTTTTGGTAATTAACATGCACCCTCATTTCATTTATCCATATTCATGGAACTGCTACTATTGATAAATACTAATTTGAAAGAAAATGAGGCAATTTATAAAATGCCTTAATCGAGGGATGTGCCTGTAACATTTATTGGTGAGAATGTATAGTATATGGGTTGTGAACACCTATGGGTCCTCTCCTGTAAGCTTATGCTTGAAAGGTGTATATGAGATGATATTGAGACATTCATTCTTGTCATATCATTGAATTACATCATCTATATATATATATATGTATATATATATATATATTTGTGTATAGCTACTTTTATAATATTAATGACGACCACTAGTATTCGGTCAACACCAAAAAGGTACAAAACTGTCGTATGAGTGCCAAAGAAATAGGTACTCAATAGGAGTCATTATTGACTGAGCTAAATCATAGAATAAATAAGATAACATATGAATTAAATAAGTTAAGGGAAAAGGTAAGACCCGGAATATGAAATAACGCTCATCTATACTATTTAATTTAGTATAGGACGATCGTTGTCAATAGCTCAACTTAGAGGTCGAATCCACGAGGAGTGAAATTAGATTTCTATTCCTATGGGTGTTAATAGTTACTAATAAGATACCTGTAATGGAAACAAAGTACAATACATGATTTAAAATGGGGGGTTGTTTTGAAACAATGGTTAATCAACTTTTAATCAAATCAATAAACTAAAGGCAGCACTAGTGATTGATCAATGCAATATGATAAGGATCTTTGGATTATGTCTAACTAAGGGCAAGTTATGCATGGGAACATGATGATTTGGTGCAAATTCTAGTCATAAACGATGTGGTAGGCTAGGTCAAAAGTTCTTGAGGTTAGTTTGTCAACAAAACCTCAAGAATATCACCGTTGACCCTTCCGAGTACCTAACAAGTGTCGATTTCAATCACCTAAACCCTCAATTGGGCGCCCCTATTTGCAGGAAGATGCCTAAGACATAGCTAACTTTCTACTCACCCTTATTTCTAAGATGGAAAAAGGTAGCAAGCTACATCCATTATTATCCACTATTGATTTAGTACCCATATCCCTCTTTCAAGGATGATATGGATTCCAAAAGTTTTCCTACATCCCTCTTTCAAGGATGATGTGAGCCTTCAGGAGCTTGGGGTTTTCACCCACAAACCACTTTGGGTGCTTGGGGTTTTCACCCACAACCCCAACTAATTCAAACAAGAAATAGTGAAACCCATCATCAACAAACTAAAATCTACAACTACATCACAATCCACACATACTTGCACATTAGTTCAACATAATCCAAAGACAAGTAAATTTAGCTACTCATAAAGTAAAGAGGAATAAATATACTAAAAGGTTCATTAAAAACGTACAAGAAAATGGAAGTGAGAAGATTCTCTCAATGACACTTCAATTCTATAAATTCAACTTTAAAATTCAAATACACAAATTTTCCCAATTAGTAGGGTTACAAGATTGCCAAATTTCAATTGTTCAAAGTGTTATATCTCAAATGGGAAAGGATTTTTGCAATTTAAGGGATTTGTGGTCGGCAGGATAAAATGATAGAATTGCCTCTGGACAAAATCTCGCCAAGCGGACATTGAAACAGCATCTCTGCAATCGTAGCTACTGCAACCGCGATAAGATCACTTGATCGTGGTCCTTTTACCTGACTTGTCCAACCGCGATCGCGACCCTCTAATAACGATTGCAGTAACTGAGACTAATTTTTGCTTTAGGTCTTTCGATTGCACTTCATTAATTTTTTTTGATCTCTTTCAGCTCAAATCTATATCTTTCCTTCTCATAACCTTTATGCTTGCAAAATATGGAAATTAGTGTATTTAATCACATATTTGTCTCATTCATACATTCAAATCATGATAGTATGCACAAATTTAGAGTGCAAATGAGTGGTAAATTCACCACTCATAAATACCCCCAACTTAAATCTTTGCTTGTCCTCAAGCATCACTACCTCTTACCATGAGACAATGCATATTTAAGCCCCATTTATACAACCCAATGATCACAATGCCTTCAATATTGTTACTACCACAATTAGCTATTCAAACATGGGCAAGTTTGTTCTCATGACACCCTTAACATGAAATGTAATTCAGATATGCAAAGGAATTTAAAGAGGAAAAATGGGACAATCACTCACTCTCTAAAAGTGACTCTTTATTGACCTCAACTCCATTATACTCTTTTTGCCTAATTATTCAAAAGATGAGAATGTCGCCCACCTCAAGTTGTTCACATGCCTCCTCACAAGAAGAAAAATCCCCCACATACCAAATTATCAAATATGGAACAAGGGATTCAAGTGCAAAACTCTTTCTCTCACAAAGACTCTCAATGCTAACATGTACTATGCCATAAGCTTTCCCTTATTTTCACTCACCACTATAATGAATACACATGGTTGAAGATTTAAAAGGGCTTTTTGTACTTGTAACATAGGTTTGGGAAGGGTAGCAAATCATTTAGGACAAAGTAGCTACACCCTCCTTGAACATCTACATCATACTATTTCATCCTTTTAACTTTTTGACCATGGACCACTTTTTTTGATTTCACACTTTACATATATCTATTTTAGCTACCTTGATTTTCCTAACTTTTTTTAAGCATCTTTCATTCACTTTTCTCTTTTGAAATCTATGCTTCATTTTTCTTATCATCATACCTTTCTTTTTCACCCTTTTCCATTACTTAGCTCATAGGCATCCAGTTACACTACCATGTCCTAAAGTCAACTCTTTCAAACTCATCACCCCCAACTTAGGCATTTAGCCTTAATTTTTATTTTTCATGTTCAAGGAGGGTAGGGTTCAAGACAGGGAAAAACTTTAAATGGATCAAGGCTTTTAATGTGGTTGCCAAAGAAAGTCTTGATGGCTTGGACTGGGTAACTAAGGGTACTATACTAAGCATGGGTAAGATATTTAGGCTAAAGTGGGTTCCTATGTTCACAAAGATGGCCTGGGATTATTTCACCAACTAAGCACAATAAAAATTATCCTTGAGAGACTAATGGGGCAAGTTCCAGATGGTACAAGTAGGTATAATATTTAGAAACAAATGCTCACCACACATGGCATGGAAAATCTTCAAAAGGGTTTAATTGCCCATCCTACTAGAGACCAAAATAGAGTATCTACCAATTTCTACAAGCCAAAATTTTGGAGTCACAAAAAGAAGTAAAGTATTGTTACAAGATCGCTCACGTCCGTGCCTTTGATTTTGGAAAATTTTTTTGATGGAGGGGGATGTTTGCTTTGCATTTTCACCACACACAATTTATTCTTTACGGCACCAAACCAAACCGATGTCTCACATTTCGGCTTTCACACCGAAAAACCATATGGCTATTCAGACTTTTCCATAGGTATAAGTTCGATCCCCAATCTAAAATGCTATGGGTACTTATATTTCCCCTGTATTTATAGCTTCGTTGCTATGAGTACTCAGACTTTCCCTGCATCCATGACTCAAAACCTAATCACTATAATTTTCCTTATGTATGTCTTTACTCAATCCATAGGGAAATGCTCGTCAGATATTATTACAAGCAAAATAAAGATAAAGTAAAAATTTAAAAACAAAACAATACTAATCCATGAAAATAAGGGCAATATCCGAGTGCCCAAATATTACAACCCATAAGAAATAACATAAAAATCATCCAAAATAACATAAAAATATCTAGAAATATCAATAATACAGGCCTAAATAAAATGAATGTGAAGAAAGACGCCCCTAACTAGAAAGCTAGCAGTGTCCTCACTGCATAAATAATCACACATAAAGAGAGATAAGCATGCTCCCTGAAACTACATCAAGAGCTGCTCTTGCCATCAGACTCTGTATTATTATCTGTATCCTAAAGACCAGACCACTCCATTGTGGCCTCATCATCACTCTCCACTCGAGATAAAGGAAGTCTATCTCGGGTCTTAAGTCCTTCCAAAGGCCCTTTACCCCTTCTATATCTTGCTAAAGAATTTATCTCTCTTCTTCTCCCTTTTTACCATCTTCCCATTTGAAACTCAAAGCTATCTATGAGAATCTTCCAAGGATGAGTAGGCCGTCTAAATTCTATAAATGGTAGCCCCTACTTCCACTGATCCTTTAAATATTTCTAATAATCAGAGTAGGACACATATGAGTGGCGGGTAGGTCAATACCGACATGAGATTCCTAATTACCTTAATATCAACACCAAGATCCTTAAGATGCTTGGTTACAGATGGCCTATAAGACTCAGGATCTTTACATGTCGACTTTCCTAAGTTGATCTTCCTCTTCTTACTTTTGCTAGATACACTTTCACTTAAAATTTTGAAAGGGTAGATGGGGGTTACAGGGTACACCTAAGTGTCTGCCAGTTACTCCTCAATACCCATTCACCTACATAACTCTTTAATAAAAAGGGGAAAGAGAAGTCCATACCACTATGGTTCTTGAAAATTTTCATATATGAAATGACAAACTGCCCAATATTCAAAGGAATATTGTCTAGTATGCAAGCAACCATCCTAGCCCACAAATCTGGGACTGTTGTCATATGGGTACGAAGGGAGACCTGGCTAAAAATCATAGTCAACAAAATCCAAGCCTTGACATTAAAGTCATTAATAGAGATGTTCCTCTTGGTAACTAGCAAAGATACCATTTTTCCCTGACATAGCCTTTCTGCCATCCAACTTCCTGAATCCTACCCTTTTACTTCAAAGTTATCCATATCTTCATTGGAGAGCCTATATACATCATTAATTTACTCTTTCTCATAATCCACCTCCTTCTCTTGGATCCTGATAATTCTGATAAGCGAATATGAGAAAGATACTATGTAAGGTTAGTAAAGAATTCCTGTACCCACTGATCGTTCGCCTTGTAAGGGTTCCAAGTGAAGCACTGCCATCCATTGGCCATGAGTCTGTCATGAAATGCCCAAAGCTTTTCTGGGACTTTCTCCATGCATATACCTTTCTCTAGAAAAAGCTTTATTCTCGGTAAATCACCATAGTATTGAGTGTGGCACTTAGGAGCAATGAATTGAACTTGATCATAATCTTCTATGATATAATCCTGAAAAAATAAAAACAATACAACATCATTAATCATCAACATTTACATATACAAACTATGCCATGTTGTCCACTAAAGCTTATGGGATGGTTACTCGGTGGTCTTTGGACAAAAATTTAAAGCACAAAATTTTTGGCTTAGGATGGAAATTAGCCTCAAATAAAGCAATCGTAGCCCATAGAGCCGCGATCGTAGTCCCAATGACCGCGATCGCAGTTTCTGAGACCAGTTTAAGCCAGAATTTTCAATAGTCCAAAACCCAAATTCTGCGCTAAAACATGTTTCAAAATAAGAATCAACACTAAAATCATTGAACAAGATTACTAGGTATACGATTATCCCCTTAGAATGTAAAATAGATAGCTATGAAATCGTCTGGGCATTTGATTAAGCACTTGGTGTGCACCCTAAATTTTACTCAATTTCAAACACAATTTGGGAACTCAAGACTTCCCCACATGTGTGCACACCATTTCTAATAGATAATCACCACACAAGTATAATTGAACAAGCATTTAACCATGAAAATCATAATATAGGCCTTCCATATAACATGCATTCTATGGCCTATTTCTAAAAATTAAAGCATGAATTCAATGAACTTACTAGAGGAATGATGGAAGATAGATGCAAGGATACTTTTGGAATGCTTAAAATTTATCTAGGAATGAGTAAAATTATAGAGAACGGTTGAGAAGGGAATGTAAGGGAAATTGGGGATTTAGATAGTCATGTAACTTATTTAATAACGATCGCGGTCAAAGGTCCATGATGGTAGACACACGAGTGACTAGGATTGCTATACAGGGCCCGTAATCATGGTAATTAAGGGCATTTCTGCACCTCTATTTTCCCCTGTTCATCTTGTTACTAAATTTGGGCACAATTTTCCCTGTTCAGTCCAGCATAGAAAAATTTTACACTTCCCCTTCTCAAACTCATTCAGCACACTCCATAGTGTCACAAATGCATGGATTAATTAAATGACAAAATTAAAATCTACCCTATGAACTTAAAAACAAAGGATACGATCCACTTTCATGGAATTTGTGGGTTCCCTATCATATATCACCTTAGTTATCCTCATGGCACGTCATCTTCCATATTTCTCAAGTTGGATCCTTAAGGGACCCATCCTTCACTTCCTCATCCTTAACATCTATGACCGATAACACTTGAAGCTCCATGGGTTGTTTCTTTATTTTGCATATCTAGAAGGGCATTTATACATCATGAACTATAAACCTCATTTCTCCAAGCTCCAAATAAGAAATGACTTTGCAAAGAAAGGTCGACCAAGGATAATAGGTACCTCTTGATCCATCTCACAATCGAGCACTACAAAATCTACAGGAAGGATGAATCTATCCACTTGTACCAACACATCAAAGAAAACACCAACTGGTTTCTTGATAGACCAGTCTTTCGCCAAAAGCCTCATCGATGTTGGAGTGGTAGTACTCAAGCCAAGCCTTTTACATATTGTAAATGGCATAAGATTAATACTCACACCGAGTTCACATAAATTTTTTTCAAATGCATGTGTCCCGATGGTAAGTGGAATTGTAAAAGATCCGGGGTCTTTCTTATTTTTCGTTATTGCACTACTCATGATAGATCTATACCAATCAGTTACTTCAATGGTGTCACCTTCAACAAGATTCTTCTTTAACATTAATTTCTTTATAAGCATAGCATATCCCAAAATTGCTTGGATTAACTCAAGCAATAGGATATTGATAGAGAGATTGCTAAGCTTAGCCATGAATTTCTTCAATGTATCACTCTTCCCTCTATTGTTAAGCCTTTATGAAAATGGAGGAGGGATTTGAATGGTAGGAAATACATTACTTTGTGGTATATCATTCTCTACTACCTCTTCATAAATTACCTCTGATTCTTTTTCATCCCCTTCTTCTTGAGATTTTAGCGTTTCGTCTTTTGGAACAACTACAACATTTTTATTCATATTTATATGCTCAATGTTGGGCTATTTTAAACCCATAATTTCTCCCTCAACTTCCTTCAAATGATCACCAAGGGACTTCTTACTCTTAATGACTATTTCCAATAGTTGGGCCTCATACTTTGGGTTCATAATAGTATCTCTAGGAAGGCCACCCTTTTATCTAGCATAGAATTGGGTAGAGATTTGGCCTATTTGCAATCCGAATTGTTTAATCGAAGTGGAGTGAGACACAAGCATTTGTTTGATTTGTGAAAAGTCATCTTTCAATTAACAGATCTTTTTCACCGTTTCCTCCACTTTTATCAAAATTCTTGCCAAAATATCTTTCATTTTGTATTTGTCGGGGTCAATAAGATTTGTATCCTTTTCTTTGTGCAGTCATGAGGGGGCACATAATGATCATACTCTTTGTATTTGTCCCTCCAATTATGATCACGATCATAATCATGATCTATCCAACCTTAGTTCCCACTTTGCCTTTGATAGGCTGGGCGTGAACTCCCTCAGATAATTAGCCAAATACCGAATCTCCTTATCAAGCTTCCTGTATTTTTCATCATCATAGGCCTTGGATGCCATGGCATTCACTATTTTTTTTGGGTGCACCCATTACATGCTTAGTTAAATGCTCCAATTGTGTCATCATTTTTTCCATGTTTTCCTCTGTCTTTTCCTCTCTCTTGTTTTTTCTTTATCAATAAAGGAGGTAGCAGAGGATCCTTTTGGTACCTCAATTTCACGAGTATACCACCCCCGATTTTTCTTGGTAACTTTCTCAAGAAAATTTGTAGCCGCTTGATAATTCAAATTCACAAGAGAACCCCTTGTCGCATTGTCTACCATGGTTTTGTTGAGAGGATCAAGAGCCCGATATAATATTTGGAGAAGCATCTTCTCCGGGACCTAATGGTTGGGACATTACATGAGTTTTCTGCTGAATCTTTCCCACACCACATACAAGGGATCTCCATTAAATTGCTTAAAGTGAATGATTTCATCATGAAATTGGATCATCTTAGAGGGTGGGAAATACCGGTCAAGCAAGGCCATGGTAAGTTCATCCCATGAAGTAGGGTTATGTGTGCAATGTAAAAGGGTGCAGACACTTCAACAAAGTTCTTAAAATGCAAGTTGGGGTCCTCATAGGCTTTTTCCCCAAAAAGTCTCTTCATTTGTAGCATCTGCAAGATAACGCCAGTGACATGAAAGATACCATTCCTATTAGTAGGTGGGATATGGATGGCACTTTAACGTCCAATGTTAGTGAGTTGCTCTTCATCATTAAGAGGACCGTAAAAGGACCCTACAATACTTGTATTGTCACACATAGTTTCGTGTACGCTATGGGAATTACTTAAAAATAACAAAAAATAACAAAATAAATAAACACCACTATGGGTATGCTCTAAGTAAAAATCAACACCACACAAGTGAAAGCTAAATTTCACTCTCCGGAATTGATGCTATTTTGATAACACTCACTTATACCATTCAATTTGATAGAGAAAGGTTATTGTAAATAGCTCAAATTATGTTGAGGTCAAATCCATGAGGAGAAAAATTAGATTTACAGTCATATGGGTGTTAATAGTTACTAAAAGGACACCCATAATAAAAACAAAGCATAATACATGATTTAAAATTAGGGGTTGTTTTGAAACAAGGGTTGATCAACTTTTGATCGAATCAACAAACTAAAGGCAACACTTGGGATTGAACAGTGCAATATGAGAAGGATAGTGGGATTATGTCTTCATAAGGGCAATTTACACATGGGAACATGATAATTTAGTGCAAATTCTAGTCATTAATGATGTCGTATTCTAGGTTCAAAGTTCTTGAGGTTAATTTGTCAACAAAACCTCAAGAATATCACTTGTCGACCCATTGAAGTACCTAATAAGGGTGTCAATTTCAACAACCTAATACCTTAATTGGACATCCCTATTTCTAGGAAGACGCCCAAGACATAGCTAACTTTTTACTCACCCATATTTCTAAGATGGTAAAAGATAGCAAGCTACATCTGTTATTGTCCACTATTGCTTTGGTACCCATATCCCTCTTTAAAGGATGATATGGATTACAAAAGTTTACCTACATCCCTCTTTCAAGGATGATGTGAGCTTTCAAGAGATTGGAGTTTTACTAACAAACCTCAACTAATTCGAACAAGCAATAGTGAAACCCATCATCAACAAACTAGAATCTAGACAAATATATCAAAACCCACACATAATTACACCTTCATTCAACATATTCCCAAGACAAGTAAATTTAGCTACTCATGATGTAAAGATAAAGAAATATACCAAAAGGTTCATTCAAATCATCCATGAAAATGAAAATTAAGAAGACTCACCCAATTACACTTCAATTTCACCAAATTCAACTTAAAAATTCAAATACATGAATTTCCCCAATTAGTAGGGTTACAAGATTTCCAAATTTCAATTGTTCAAAGTTTGATATCTCAAATGGGAAAGTTTTTTCCAATTTAAGGGATTTGGAGTCGATTGGGTAAAATAAAAGAATTTCCCTTGGGCAAAACCCTGCTAAGTCACGATAGCAGTAGCATATCTATGATCGCGGCAACCCTATATACGATAAGGTCACCTATATCACAATCCCTTAACCTAACCTAACTTATAGCAATCACAACCCTCTAACTGTGATTGCAGTAACTAAGGCTAATTCTGCTTTTGGTCTTTCAACTGCACTTTATTTCTCCTTTTTGATCCTTTTCAACTCAAATCCACATCTTTCCTTCTCATAACCTATCTGCCTACAAAATATGAGAATTAGTGCATTTAATCACAAATTTGTCTCATTCATACATTCATATCATAGTAGTATGCAAGAATTATAAATGCAAATGAGTGGTAAATTCACCACTCATCAATATGCTCCAAAACTAAAAATAAATAATTAGAATAATAATTAATAAAAGCAAAAATATCTACATAAATTTACCCTATAAGTGAGAAAGTGTGTGATGTGTCGTGGAAACACGTCACTTTTGATACTTAAAACCATGAATTTAGATATGTAATTAGGTTATTTTTGTGGATATGATGTAATTTTGTGTTTATTGTAGGTAAGATAGATCTACTAGAGTGTTGGAATGAAAATTGAAGAAAAATATCTAAAAAGACCATGTCACAGAAAGGTATGAGTTTCCTCATGAATCGTTAACACATCTTTCGACTTGGAGGCTGACTCATATGAACATCAATTTTATTCCTTCTGCTTCTTGGTATGTGTTGTTCATATGAGTCATCCTCCGAGTCATATGATGTGTTGAATACTTGTGAGGAAACTCATGAGGAAATCTTAGTGTCATTGCCGTGAAAGATGGTGTAATTTGTTGATTAAATTTTGTGAATTTTGCTGGTTTTATTTTCTATTTTTGATTTGGCATACGCCGGTGTATGCCAAATACTAAGAGAAAAGGGAATCCCTTATTTTATTTTGTTCTAGAGCCAGAAAGAATTCTTTAAACACCATAAGGATGGCAGAAAAAGTTCGTGATAATGTTCCGACAAGGGTTCAAGACCCCCATAATGTGCCTCCTCCTCCATCACCATATGATCCACAAAATTTTGCTAACAGACAGGCAGAAAAATTATTAGTAGCAGCAACTGAAGAATCTAGAGTGGTGGAAGAGCATGCCCAAACTTAGAATGCAATGCTATCCAGGCCAAGCCCACTGCCTGTGCAGTAAGGAAGAGTGCAAAGAGGTAGAGCCCAGATGATTCCTGCTTATTAGTATCTTCAACTATATGACAAATATAAAGACATGGTATATATTGAACCTGCTAAAACATAAGACATTGTTCCTCCTGAATTACCCTTAATGTTAAATTTGACATTACCAGGGCTATGATCAAATTGTTAAATCTAAAACGTATATTTTGGGTTAGAAATTGATGATACAAACATGCAGCTTGCTAATTTAACTGGGATTTATTCATCATATGTTATTCCACGGGTAGATCAGGAAGCTTTGAGACTGTGGTTGTTCCCATTTTCTTTAACTGAAGAAGCATAACCATGGTTAGGGGAACTTTTATGAGGCTCAATCACTACCTGGCATGAGTTGCATAAATAGTTTTTGGATAGATATTTCCCTTCTGCAAGGAAGCAAAAGTTGAAACATGAGATTTATAACTTCATACAATTACCTGTGAAATCCTTGTATGAAGCATAGTTTATACTCAAGAAGAAGTTGAGCACGGTACCTAATCACAGAATTAGAGGATCAAATTTGTTGGGAATCTTTTATATATCATCGATGTTAGTTTGAGAGAAATTGCAGATGCAACTTCAAAAGGTGCATTTATGCATTTTTAGTGTGATATTGAACAAGGTATATTTGATGATATTTTGATGATGAGTAGAGGTTGGCATACTAGAGTTGCTGAGCGTGGTGCTAGTACGTATGCTATTGGGGTAGATAATGCATATATAGCTAGTCAGGATTTGGTAGCATAAGTGGTTTCATAGCTTTATCCAAATGTTAGGCTTCTTACAAATAGTTCACAATAATTAGTACTGAGAAAGTAAATGCAGTTGTGGCACAGGGGTCTACTTCAAAAACTTTTGAAATTGAATTTCAAGAGGAAGAAAAGTATCTTGATCATAGGTTGGCAGATTTCCAAACCAAAGGGTAAGGAAATAAAGTTTAGAACTATTATAATGACAGATATAGAGATAGAAGTAGAGAGAGATAGTGATTGGCGACAGAAAGATGACTATAAGGAGAAGAGTCACAAATATATTCCACAAGGTAGCCGTGATTCCGAATCTAGAATGAAGGCAATATTGTCGAAACTGGTCGAAGGGAAAGAATGTCAAGAGAGTTGTCTTAAAGATATTAAGGCAGACCTATCAGGGCTAAATTAGAAAGTTGAATCACATACTACAACAATTAAACAACTAGAACAACAGTATGGTCATAGGCCGACTATATTAAATCAGAGGCAACCTGACACTCTTCCTAGTAACACAATTGTAAATCCAAAGAATGATAGTCATTGCCATTCCTTTACCACTCAAAGTGGTAAAACCACTACGAACCCACCTGTATCCATTATTGATAAGTAGAAGATTATTGATATTACTATTAATAAGGAGAGTAGTAGCAATTAAGACACAAGAAAAGCTAACATCGAGGAGCCTATTTTTAATCCCATTCTAATACCTCATGCACCTTTTCCTCAAAGGCTAAAAAGAAACAAAAAGAGGGTAATTATCAAAAAAAAATTCTATGCTAAAGGAACTATCAGCCAATATCCCACTTGTAGAGGCATTGGAGCAAATGACAAGAAATACAAGATTTATGATGGATCTAATCACCAAGAACAGGTCATTCAGTTGTGAGCCAGTTGATAGTATTCATCACTGCAGTGCTATGGCAACTAGATCCTTGGTATGGAAAAAAGAGGATCCGAGTGCCTTTACTATACCTGTTACCATTAGATCTTTCAACTTCGCTCGTGCTCTATATAATTTGGAATCTAGTATCAACCTCATTCCAACAATAATATTTAAGAAATTGGGGTTGGGGTGTCTACTCCCACCACCATGAGAATAGTAATGGTAGATAGAATGATGAAAAAGTCAGTCGGTATTCTGTATGATGTATTAGTTAAGGTGGCTTCTTTTATTTTTCCTATTGATTTTCTGATATTAGATCGTGAAGTGGATTATAAAGTCCCAATTATATTGGGAAGACCTTTCTTGGCTATAGGAAGGACATTAATTTACTTGGAGCTGGGATATCTAATGTTGAGACTTAATAATGAACACGTGATATTTAATGTATGCAAAGCCATGAAGAAGCCTGATGAGTTGGAAGTTATATCCATAATTGATGTGTATGATGAAGAGATAGATAGTCTCCATGATGTTGATTTTGTTAATCTTTTGGATAATAGTTCTAATGTTGTTGTTCCTATAGAAGAAAGATTGGGATTTGAAATAATAGCATTAGTGATCATGAACTTTAATAATGACGGTATCGATGACTATGATGAGATGGTATGTGCACTCTATGTTAGAGGTTCTCATACTTATGCACCAAAGAAGCTTGATTTGGATTTGAAGAATAGAACTACTCCACTTGCTCGCCCATATATTGAGGAGCCACCTATCTTAGAGTTGAAGGCTCTCCATTCTCATTTTGATGTGCATTTTTTGAAGTCAACAACACTTTGATGTTAATCATTTTAGGTGACTTGGGTAAAAAAAAAGTAGAAACTTTGTTATCAGCATCACAGAGATTCAAGAAGGCCATAGATAGGTCCATTGCAGATATTATGGGTATTCCGCCTGGTTTGTGTACTCATAAAATTCAACTTGATACATATTGTATTTGAAGTATAGAGCATCAACTCTGACTTAATCCTCCTATGCAGAAGGTGGTAAAGAAAGAGATAATCAAGTGGTTGGATGCTGGTGTAGTATATCCTATTACAGATAGTAAGTGGGTCAGTCTGATACAATGTGTTCCAAAAAAAGTGATATTACTATTATGCCTAATTAGAAGAATGAGCTAGTGCCAAGAGGCCAATCATAGGATGGATAGTATGCAAGGATTATAGAAAATTAAATGCATGGACTCAAAAGGACTATTTTTCCATGCCCTTCATGGACCAAATATTAGATAGGTTAGTAGGCAAAAGATGGTACAATTTTCTAGGTAGGTATTCAGGTTATCACTAGATTATTATTGCACCAGAATATCAAAAGAAGAAAAATTTCACATGTCCTTATGGGACCTTTGCATTCAGACGTATGCCATTTGGGTTATGTCACGCTCCAGTCATATTTTTGAGATGTATGATGTCAATTTTCTCTGACATGGTAAAAGACATTATTGAAGTGTTTATGGATGATTTTTCAGTCACTGGTGATTCATTTAATGACTTCTTAGTTCACTTAGTGAATGCTATTAGAAGGTGTGAATTATTTAACTTGGCACTTAATTGGGAAAACTTCCATTTTATGGTCAAAGAAGGTATAGTGCTTGGACAAAAATTTCAAAATTGGGTATTGAGGCAGATATAGTAAGTATCAAAGTGATTGAGAAATTATCGCCACCAATTTCTGTAAAGGGTGTTTGTAGTTTTTTGGGTCATGCTGGATTTTATAGGCAGTTCATCAAGGATTTCTCCAAAATTACCAACCTTCTATGTAGGATTCTTGAGAAAGAGGTGAAATTTGAGTTTAGTGAAGCATGCTTGAAGGCTTTTGAGTGTCTGAAAGAGAAGTTTATGACTGCTCCTATCATTGAATCTGAAGACTGGTCCTAGCTATTTGAGATTATGTGTGATACTACTGGTTTGGCCTTAGGGGTTGTACTAGGTCAATGAAAAGAAAAGATCATTTATCCTATCTACTATGCTTGCAAGGCACTAAATCCTTCTCAAAAGATCTTCACAGTGATGGCATAAGAGATGTTGGCAATGGTTTTTGCCTTTGAGAAGTTTAGGTCTTATTTTATTGGGACTAAGGTGATCGTGCACACTAATCATGCAACATTATGGTACTTAATGGTGAAAAGGATGCAAAGCCTAGACTGATTAGGCAGGTGCTACTGCTACAAGAATTTGATTTTGAGGTCAAGGATAGAAAAGGCATTGAGAATCAAGTTATGGATCAGCTGTATAGACTTGAGGAGAAAGCAATAAAGAATGTGAAAGATGGCCTTGATGTTGATGACAATTTTCAAGATAAGCAGATATTATCTGCTTTCCAAGATCTAATTCCATAGTTTACAGACTTTTCAAATTATCTAGCAAGTGACCTAATCCTAGAAGATCTTTCCTTTTAGCAGAGAAAGAAGTTTATGCATAAGGTAAGGAAATTTTTCTAGGATGAGCCTTATATATTCAGAATTTGTGCGGATGGGATTATTCGTAGATGCATACCTAAGGTGGAGATGATGAGTATACTTGGGGCTTGTCATTCTTTTCCAATTGGGTTCATCATGAAGGAACTCACACTACACATAAAATTTGGAAATATGGATATTATTAGCCAACAATCTACAAAGATGTGCATGATTTTGCTTCTGCTAGTAATCAATGTCAACGGCAAGATTACATCTCTTGACACTATGAACTTTTTATGACTCATATCTTAGAATTGGAATAGTTTGATGTATGTTGTATAGACTTCATGGGTACTTTTGGGAGTTTGTTTGGCATGAAGTATATACTTATGGCTGTGGATTACATTTCTAAATGTGTGGAAGAAATTGTGCTTCCTAACAATGAAGCATGTAGTGTTTCTTTATTCTTGAAAAAGCATATTTTTTCTCAATTTGGCACACCACGTTCTATTATTGGTGATAGTGGATCACATTTTTTTAATCATCTATTCTAAATTTTTCTTGAGAAGTATGGATTGAAACATAAGGTGGCGACACCTTATCATCCACAAACTAGTGGACAAGTTGAAGTGTCCAATAGAAAAATTAAGTCCATCTTGACAACGATAGTAAATGCCAATAGGGCTGATTGGTCACGGAAGTTATCTCATGCATTATGGGCTTACCGAACAACATTTAAGATCTCAATTGGTGCTTTACTTATCAGTTAGTGTATGGCAAGGCATGTCACTTGCCTATTGAAGTTGAAGATAAAGCACTTTGGGCTTGGAAGAAGCTGAATTTGGAGTGGCAAGATGCAACCAAGTCAAGAATGAAGAGTATGAATAAGTTAGATAAATTCTGAATCTGGGCATATGCAAGTTCTAAACTTTACAAGGAAAAGATGAAGTTGAATCATGATTGCAAAATTGAGAAAAGAATCTTCGAAAAAGGTGACCAGGAATTTCTCTACAATTCAAGGCTTTGCTTGTTTTAAGGTAAGTTGAAGTATAGATGGTATGGTCACTTTATTGTGCTAAGTGTGTTTGGATATGGTTCTTTGGAATTGAATTGGGATAGTGAAGCCTCATTCAAGGTGAACGGGCAAAGATTCAAGCACAATATGGGTAACACTAAGGATATTAATGTGATTTTTGAGATGGACCTTGGTGAAGGCTAAGTAACCAAGGTAATTGGGTTGTACCATGATGTTAAATCAAGTGATGTATGGGAGACAACTCATGTTTTTGTACTTATTCATAGGCTAATGTGTTTGTTCAATGTGCAGGACTAAAAAAATTGTAGAAAATTTTGAGAAATTTGGTCATACGGACTCTTTACAAGTCATATCTATATGGTACGACTCATGAGTAGAGGTTATAAGGACCTGGAAGGAAATTTAGAATCAGGTAAATGTTTCTGCAATGGATACGATTATTAGAATGAGTCACACCCTCAAGGTACGACTCATCACATTGAGTGGTATCTACCCAGAACCCAGGTAAGTTCCTAGGCATATACGAGTCAAGGTATGTACGAGTTAAAGATAAGAACCGTAAGCCTGGGTACGATTCATAAATAAAACTCGTACCCAAGCTTACTAGGTCAGGGTCTTGCTTAAAATTTGGTTTAAAAAGAAAAAAATGTCACCCGTCGGGTACCCGATACTCGGAACACTCATTCTCCACCATTATTGCTGAATTTTCAAGATTCCAATGCACCAAAACACTCAAAAAAACTTTGTATGAACTACCAAAGTGGTTGGATTATTCACCTCTCTCAAAGTAATCATAGATTTAGGAGGAAAAAGTAGAAATTGGCCAAAGCTAAAAATTTAACCAAACAAGTAAGTTTTCAAACACACTATTTACCTTTCCAGTTTCAATCACAAATGTGAGTAGTTTGTAACTTACTTTATGTTTAATTTACTTGAGAGATAAATTTTGATACCCCATTCATAGAAGATTAGTTGAAAATGAAAATTGGGAGTTGAAAATAAAAATTGGGAGTGAAAATTTTGTGTTATTTTGGCCAAATTTGTTTAATATTGCTGCATAAAGTAGATTGGTATTTTGGGAAATTTGATTAGAAGTCAACTCTTAAGTTGAACCTCTATGTTGCAGTTGATACAATATATCTTACAACTCGTACCCATAAATAATGAATCGTAACGTAACTAGTACCTACTGACAGTATAGAAGTTTGACTAATGTTTATGTTCTCTGATCTGGGTACGACTGGCTTAAATGATTCGTACCCAAACCATACGACTCGTACACCTAAATCATACAGACCTAGGAGGATTTATAATTTTGAAATATATTTTTGGCTTTCTTATGAGTGTTCGTAGTGAGTCATACCTTAGCTTACTAATCTTTAAGAGGACTCGTATACAAGCCAGTGAATACCCATGAATACACTGAGTATCATATGACTTGGTCATACGAGTCGTACCCAGTCCATATGACTGGTACCCTCTACTCGTTCCCTCAACAGTAGATGCACATTGAAAATTTACTTTTCGCTTTTACTTTCTTTTATTTATTTACTTACTAATAAAGGTGTACTTGCAGGTACAATGTCTTTGAAAAATGCATCTTCGCCCAAACAGGTGGCCAAAAAGGGAAGCAAGAAAGAATAATCATTTAATTTTAAAGCCACTGAATTTTCCACCAATAATGGTGAATTATACAACTTCACACAAAATAGAAAGGTTGAACAAATGGCACAAAAGGGATCCAATGGAAAGAAGATAGGTTCTCTGGAGGACAGAGCTCTACCGGGTTCAAGGAGAAAAAACCTGACTATTTCCCCTTCTTATACACCTCTACCATTAGATGATGTGGAGTCTAGTTATAAAGAAAAGATTTTTAAGAATTCTAAAGGTATAGAAGAGGTCGATGCTATACCAATAAATAGACAAGACCCCCTACTTTCACTTACCACTTCTCCGATGCCCATCGTTGAATGAAGAGGGTACCTTAGTATGGAGGAGATGTTTATTAACGGACTATGCAGACTCTTGATTGGAAAGATTTACCGAGTGTTATATTTAGAGCACAAGTTGACAACTATTGGGATGATGGAGTTACCCAAATTCGAGGAGCGATTCAAGAAGTATGGATTTGAGTGGATTACAAAAACACGTAAAAAATATAGTGAGGTTTTTGTACACGAGTTCTATGTGGCGTATAAGGGCGAGCTTAAAAGATAAAATTCACCAGATCAATTGTGGAAAGGTCATGATCCTGTCCCTATGTAGACTATTCGGGGAGTTTGGGTAGACATTTCCCCATGCAGCATTGGCCGATTTTTGTACGAATTGGATTATCAACCTTTGATCAACATAGAGGAGATGGACTATCGGTTTTAGGAGATAAGAAAATTTACTCATAAATAAATAAGTTTAGAGGAGTAGATGGGTTTCTTTTACTGGATTGCGGAAATGATAGCATTAAATAGAGAGAATGTTATATGGGTTATCAGAGGTCTCGGGGTGGTCTCTCAGAAAATTGAAAAGAATACACAGACATTCAAGGCTAAGGCTTTGTGGACATTGGACCTACAAAAACTTTCTTTCACTATAGAAGATAATGTGTTGATCCTGGTCAGGAAGCTATGATAGCAGGCCTCATAACTAGATATGAGTTTAATATCAGGGATTTTCTAGCTCAGGAGATGAGAGATCGAGTTATAGGAGGAGAAAAGTCATTGCTGGCATATCTATGTATGATCATGTAACTTTGTTTGGCTAAAGAGGTACAGGAGATCCCAAGGATGGATGGGATGATCTAGGCCACCAACATTACTGATATTAGAATAATACAAGATGCAGCCAACCCATTGGCCAGATAGGTGAGACGTGCCACTGATATTGTAGTTGATATTTTTAGGTAGAGTGAGCAACTGAATATAGTTGATATTGTCTATATTGCTGGGGCGGGTAGATAGGCTGAGATTACATAAACCACGGATGCAGCAGGTACATCTAGTGCAGTATGTACCACGTCGCCTGAGTGGTATGCCTGCTGGTTTGATGATTATTTAACAGGCCATGATGATTGAGGCGATATTTATATTAGGTACACTGGAATTCAAGGTCAACCCCATGGAAAGGGGCATGAAGCCCTGGGTTGATGCATAAATGGCAAGCCTGGAAAGATGGGTCCAAGGAAGACTTAATGCCCTAGAGTAGAGGATTACTCAACAGTTGGATAGCGGGCAGACACCTGATATTGCTGAGATTAATGCTGAGGTTGCTGAAATAAAGTGGATGGTATCAAAGTTGTATGATAGATTGGTGATTCCGAAGTCCATGATTGAGATAGTAGTGCCCATAGTTAATATTGATAATATTTTGCCTATTTCGGACCCAGTAGAAGTACCAGTTGAGAAGACTCGAGAGGAGAAGAGATTAAGAAAAAGGAAAAAGCATAAAGAGAAGGAGGCTAAAAAAAATGCCAAGGTAGACAACATAAAGGATGAGCTGGATCGACGTACACGGGTCCATGAGATGGTTTTTGGAGCCAATGGTTTGAGATCACCAATTTTTATACTGAGGGGGACGGTGTTATGACCCCGAGTACTGTTGCTAATTCAGTCCCATCTGATGGGATGATTGATGAAAAAAGTGGGACCCGGCCTGAGTGCCCATGTGCTGATGTTATTGAGCCAGCACTTAAGTTCCCAAGTATGACCTTTCATCCTTACTTTATATTTATTTTTTTAGTACTGGGGACAGTGCAAGGATTTTCACATATGGGTGGGGGTATATCTTATTCCAAATATCTGGGATTAGCCGAAAAATTTAAGTAGCTAAAATTTTGTTATGACTTCCAGGTTCAATGCCGACAGCTAAAATAGGGAAAAAATCAGCACCTATGGTAGAATATTATTTTTTTTTACTGATTTTTAGTGATTTTGAAAAGTTTTTGTAATGAATTTTGAGTTTTGAATTGATTTTAAATTTAATTGGCTTAGGAGTTTGGAAACATTTGTGGATTTCAAATGATTAAGCAGTATTTCCGTTTGATGAAATTTTGCTGAAATTTGAGACCCCTCCCAAATTTTTATTAACTGTGTGATATCTGTATGTGGGAGACTATTGTGACTATGATAATGGCATTATGATTAGGGATAGAAAAATTAGTGGAAAGAAGTTACATAACTGGATAGGTAGTACTTAGCAAAGTAACCTTGTATGAGTGTGTGAGGTATTACCGAGTTCTCGGTGGAAAGAAGTCTAGAACTTGCCTGGTTGCTTTTACCTAGGTCATGGATATTCAAGTAGGAGATGACCATATGCCCTTTTTATTGAAATCCCACTTGAGCCTAAATGCCCAACCAAATCATAATGAATCTCGTTGATCAAAATGTTTGAGCTAAATTGATCCTTTTCTGTGACTACACCAATTTCACCTTCCCGTTTACCTTACAATAAACTTGTTTTGGCACTGGTCCTCCTTAGACATTGTGAACCTTCACTCAAACAAAATGCCTAAGTTGAGGGCGGCTATTATAGTGGTGCATTAGAGAAAATGAATATGAAGAAAAGTCGTGTAGAAGAATGTAATACCCCATACTTCTACCTAGCTTGAAATCATCCCAAGAATATTAGAAACTTACTTTGAAATATGAATCCATTTTTTTATACATGCAGAATTTTTAAAAACTTTTACTTTTTATCATGTGGAAAATTGAATTATCTTTCCAACGATACCAATTTCATCCAAATCCGGTATCAGAGTAAAAAGTTATGGATGTTTTACTCAGAGCTGTCAGAATCGCCCAAGTATGACGGCCAGGTTGACAAACCGTCGATCTAGTGACGGACCATCACCTAGATCGTCGCAGCCAAGGTAGTGAGTCAACTTTCTGGATAAGGTGCGACGTCCAGGTTGATGGTCCGTCGAACTTGCGACGGACCGTCGCCTAAGGCGTCGCTATAAGGCAGTGAGTCTTTTTTTAGTCAACATACGACGGTCAAAATGACGGACCATCGATGGAGCAAAGGACCATCGCACGAGCCATCGCAGGTCTCATTCAAAGAATTTTAAGTCATTTTTAAAGGGTATTTGGGTCTTTTTCCACCCATTTTAACCCCTAATTATATCATACCAAGGCTCATAAGTTCATTATTTATTCACAACATCAAATTAGGGTTTCCTCTCAAAGATAATACCAAAGAACAAGATCCAAAGCCTTATTTAAGAAATCAAGAAATTCAAGTTCTTCAAGTCCAAGAACTTTCAGAAACTCACAATCAACGAATGTCATGTGTTGATTCATGGGTCCCTTTCACCCATGAAGCTCAAGAATCTCTTTTAAAAATCCAAGATTTGGGTATTGATGAATGTTCATGATTTAAATTGAATTGAAATTGATGTTTATGATGTTGTGGGGTTTTGATTCATGTTTTAAATTACATATTTCAATGGTCGACCCTAGTATATGAAGATTTCCATAAAAATCATGATAAACCCCCTTTCAAATTACAAGTTGATTGATGTATACATGATTATTAGATGTGTTGATGATTGTATAACCAAAGCATGCTCCCTATGTGTTTGACTAAATGACTATGTGAAAGAAAAGTTCCATACTAGTATGATAATATTAAATCCCCATTTATGTACAAGTTTATGCATGTCAAATGTTTGATGAAATGGCTTAATAAATGAATTGAGGATTGTGATGTTGGTCATGTATTCAAGAAAGTCATGATTTTGTCAGTTTCTTTCCATCGAGTCCTGGGGGTACTTGTACCCAAAAAATATAGTTGTGTGCCTAGAGTTAGTGTCGTGATTTCACGATATCCTCAATCAAGACACGATCCATAGAAATTAGTCAGTCATGTGCCTCAGGAAAGCTCAGTAATACAGTTATCTCAGTACTATTCCATAAGTCAATGGAACTCAGTTAATTTAGTCTTGTTTGGTTCAGTAATCCATGTTTAGTGTCTATTAAGATGGGAGTAGGGATTAGCACTGAGGGAACCCAAGGATGGGAACACATACTATCAGATGAGGGTGTGATTCTTAGAAGTCATCCTTGTATTCAAGAATTATGTAGCCATCATAGGTCGAGACATCAACACAATCAGATGAGGGTTCATAAAGTAGATAAGCACTGTCAGATAAGGGCCCCACCATTCTCTTTTGGGGATACTGTCAGATGAGGGTCACTCACAGCTTGTCCTTAGCGATGGTGCGGTATTAACACCTTTCTAATTGGGTTTACAGATTGGACCCCAACTCAGCCAATGGTGTGTTGGGGGCATGTCAGTTAGATAACTACTTCCCACAGTTTCAGTTATAGAATTAGGACAGTCAGATACAGTCATTCAGTCTCAATAATAGAACTCATATAGTTCTATAGAATTCAGGACTTTCGGATACAATAAAATTAGAATAATATGGAACTCAGCTAGTTCCATCAGAATCTAGACTGTTAGATATAGTCGCTCAGTATCAGTTATTTCAGTTATACAGTTATCAGTATCTCATGTTATTAGTACTCAGGTTCAGTAATCATGTTGTCACAAACTCAGTTACAGTTATTATGTATTCGTTCATGTATTCTCATGTTCATGTTACCCAACCAGTTAGTATAGTTCGTGCATGTGAACCCTTTGGATTCAGCCTACCTCACATGCATACCAGCACATTCAAATGTACTGATGCATTTATGCTATGGTGTTTTATACCATAGGTTCAGAAGCATGAACTCCAGAGCATCAGTAGCATTTCAGTCTCAGTAGTTAGAGTTAGCAGTGAGACCTTATCCTTTGAGGACATCACCATTACTTTATTATCTCATTAATTAATTTATTAGTTGGAGTCAGTTGGGAATATGTCCCATCAACTCTTTATTCAGACTGTTTAGTCAGTTAGAGGCTTTATAGACTATCAAGTTCAGATAGTTATTTCAGCTGTTTTGGGTTTGTCATACCCCATCTAGATGTTATATTTTTATTAGTTATGTTACAGTTTTGAACCTTATGGCCTTTCAGCCTTTATTTCCACATTTATATAGTATATTTTATAGTGTTCAGGTATAGATATCAGTCATGGGTTAGCTTGTGGTCCTTCGGAGTCATGAGCACCGTGTAGCATTTTGGGTACTAGATTCGGGGCATTATAAAGAAAAATGTAAAAAAGGGCAGGTATGGTAAAAAAAGAAGAAAACAAAAGAAGAAGAAAAATTGCAATGGAAACAAAAAGAAAAATAAAGTGAGAAAACTGTACTTGGGACAATCTGAATGAGTCAAAATAAAAAGGGAAACACAAAGGTAGAAATAAAATTAAAGAACAAGTGGACCCTGAAGAAAGCGTAGTGTCAAGGAGATGTAGTCCCTAAATAAATCCAAAAAGGATATCACACCAGCCCCAAGCCTACATTACAAGACGAATAAAGTCCTGTATTGATCCCTTTTTGACTGTCTGAAAGCTTAAGAAGAGAGCTTAAGGGAAAGCATATGGTATTCTGTATACACCGGTGATACTTCTTTGTGAGAGAGAGCGTTGTTTATTATATCCCTAAATTAATTGAGTAATCTTAGCTAAGTGAAAGAGATTTCTTTGACAGTCAGTATACACGGGTTTTGTTGCTAGGTTACTAGATTGCTTGGTTAATGTAATTGTGTTAATACTCAATTGTCTATTGCTAACGGATTCACTCGTGTTCCTCGATGTGTTAAATCACTATACAAAGTTTGAGTTTTGAAAATATAAAACTAGGTAGTGATTAACATGGTTAAAAATTGAGTTCAAAATCACTTCCATGGGGAGCTTGATAACTTCTTGTTTAAGCATCATTTCTATGTTCTAAATAGTTTTTGGTTTTATTTTCCTGAGGACACACAAAAGTCTAAGTTGGGGGTGTTGATGTGTCATGGAAAGACAACACTTTTGATGCTTAAAACCATGAATTTATGCATATACTTAGGTTGTTTTAGTGGATATGATAAACTTTTATGTTTATTATAGGTAAAACAGGACTTCTAGAGTGGTGGGATGAAAAGGGAAGAAAATGACCTGAAAATACCAAGTCACAGCAAGGTATGAGTTTTCACATGAGTCGTCAAAACATCACACGACTTGGAGGCTGACTCGTATGAACAACAGAAACTAAGAAGCAGAATAAAAAGAAAGTATTGAGAAGATACAACTCAAGCATCTTAGTCATAAGCATGGATATGAGCCATATGGAGAAGTCATAAGAATAACTGAATCTAAAGCTACCATAAAAAGTTGAAGTCTCTAAAGTATATGAGTCAAAAATCTAAGTACGACTTGTATGGGGAAATCGTAAGCATACTAGTGTTCAAATCTTGGAAATACATAAGTCCCAGGTGGACACGAGTGAGGGACACGAGTCATATGATAAAGGTACAACTCATGAGAAGAAGTTGTATGAAGAATAGAAAGTTGAAGGCTTGGGAGACCAGACACTGGAATGGATACGAGAGGCATGGTACGACTCATATGCTCAACATACGAGTGGATGAACGAGTCGTACGATATGCCAACTTAACTTTACATTTCCCTATTTTATTAGGATTTCTGAGTATTTTTTAGATACTATAAATACCCTAGGGTTGTTATTTTTTATTAGGTTACACACTTTGATATTTTTTACATACTTTTACATTATTTTCACCATTGATACTTTGTTCTTAAGATCTTTGTTTTTTACTCAATAGCAGATTCGAGATTTTATTTTTCTCATCATTGTAAAACTAATTACATGCTTTCTTTATTGATTATCATGGATTATTGCATGAACATGAGAGTCTAACTTTCCTAACTAGGGTTGTGGGAACCCTGGTGGATTAACTACGCAATGAAAGTGGGAGATTCATCTATTCTAAAGTAAACTGAATATATCTTAATCTTGTTCATCATAGTTCACCACAGAGCTACTACAGAAGCTTGGGGATAGCCTGTATTCATAAACGTCCTCACAAGGTAGTTTATGATTGGGAAAATAGGATTAAGACTGAAATTTGAGATTCACTTCCATAATTATTATTCCGCCATCTTATCTAATCACCTTGGGACTCAAAAGGTGAGAATTGAACTGAAGTCATAGACAAGGAGCAATAAGACGACACCCTGAGTCTTACTAGGTAAAGGGTGAGATTTATCAACACTTTCATAAGACTATTGATAATAAATAGCTTGTTGGCTTTACATGTAGAGCAACAGAATAGGTGGGTTGAATGCAAAAATCTTGTGGAATTAAGAATCCAGGGGGAACAGAGTCCTAATGTTCCTCTTTTGTTGTTTACAACTCAAAGCATTCAGGTTCGGTTACTACTCAATGATTTTTTTCAAAATCCCCCATTTATTTTTCTGCACTGGCCATGAATTATATCAATTTAAGCAACTATTCTGCATCTTCCCTATGGGTTTGAACCCAACTTAGTTGGGTAACTATAATTGGCATCGATCGGGACATACTTCTTTTAGAGGTTAGTTTTGGGTGACAATAGTGTGAATAAAGCAAATAACCCAACATGGGGCTCCAGATCCTGGAGGTTACAATCTAAGAAAAGTGTCAGAATAATTACACTAAGAATTCATATCTCAAACCATAATCATATATCATGTTGTACGGTCAAACACCAAATTCAAATTGGTTATTTAACCATCATAATTAACCTCTCAATGTCGGATTTCAATCGGAACTCATATAATTATTTATCAGACTTAAACCAGAACATATATCATGAATAATACTAAAATAAGTCTGGTCTTAAGGTAATAAATCTCGGACTAGAATCGAAACTAGTATTATCTCCCAAGTATCAATCTTGAATAAAGTATCATGCATCTAAACCTCCTTGGCTAGAGAATGTAATTAAAGTACTATGCAGGGCCTATTGAGTCTATAGGGAACTAATATCAATCTTTTCCTATGGTGGGCCAAAGGGACCACTTCTAACTCCAAAATACGTTTCGAGGCAAATTCTATCATGAACAAGTCTAAATTATGTAATTTCACTATTAGTTCTTAAAAAAGCAACATTTTAGTCCTAAGATAGCAGTTCTACCTAAAGAATGAGTAATTAGGTTAATTAAACCTAATTACAGTTCTTTAATATTCTAAAATATCCAAATCATACTAAATGTACCTCCAAGACCTAATTCCCATTCTAAAACTAGCATGATATCATAATCTGTAACGCCCCAAAATGAGTCTCGAGACGTCACACGGTGCTTAGGGTCACAAGTTAGCCCAAGATAACCCTTCTTCTGGAATAACTCATAAGCAACTGAATAAAATGAATGAATCTGTACAAAATCAGCGAAAAATAACTCTTTTCTGAATCTTTTCAATACAAAACTGAATTCACATGATTTCAACTCTGCTTTTACAAAGAAAACTAAAACTGAACACATTAACTCTACTAACTGTCTATGAAGCCTCTATTAATACTGACTATAAATAGTTGGGAAGCTACTCCAACTATCGCAAATCAATATATATGAATAAGAAAATGAACAACATAAATAAATCTAACTGAAGTCCTTGAGGTAGGAGGACTCATCATCTTGCTGGCTGGAATCTGCAACTGTCTGAATCTAAATGTGCATACTAAGTCTTGTACCTACATTATGAGACAATGTAGCATATGGACATATATGTGGATTAGTACTTTGAGGATGTACCGAGTATATGGGGGTGTAGTGCATAAGTAAAACATATCTCGTGATTATCATTTATAAACAATGCATGCTAAATGTAAATGACTCCCCTAGCTTGAGATAGATTAAATTTGAATATCATAAGTCTTGAAGAGTAAAGCATATAATACAAAACTCGTGAGTCATTTCACTTAGTTCTGAAATCTATAGTTCAATTCCCTTCTCAAATCATATAGACTAAGTGGTAAAAAGCTCACCTCTGAATCTGAAAGCTAAGACTGTAACTTTGAAACTAAAATCTCAAGTAAAAAAACATCTGAATAAGCTTGTGAGCCTTTACAATTAGTATAAAAAATATTTAGGGAAATCACTTTTAAAACTCTTCTTTACTAGTAGAAAAGAAATAACTTATCTGTAAGGGAAATACTTTAATAAACTACACTAAAAATCTTACTATTAGGGAAAATAACTTCTCTTAAGAGAGGTTCTCTTAACTGACATAAACCGTGCGAGCTACACGGAGTCCAATGATTTTTCCTCCTAAGGAAGAAACCTCACATTGGGGAGAGGTGTCATACTCTTTCCAGGGAGTATAGCCTCAACTCAGTGAGCACTTATCTTGGCCTTAGTCCCAAAAGTCTCAATCCTATTGTGGCACGTAGTTTAAGGGTATGAAACCGTAGTAACTTACCCAACTCGGTGGTAAATACCACTCCCTTTATTAGCTACACTCATCTCATGAAAATCAACATTAAAACTCACATAAGGATTTATTAGGAAACCAGTTATACACTTAATCATTATATGAATAACTCTGTGAAATGGATTTCAAAAGTCGTACGAGGATTCGAAGATCAAATACTATTTTATACAACTCAAAATATGCTAATCTCAGGGTTCTTAAAAGCACAAGTTCTTGAAATATCAACACTCAAATTAGGGCCTAATAACCCATGCATTCAACTCATGTAAATTCATAGTAATCATGCTTGTTAACGAACTCAATAGTAATTTAACTCAAAATCTGAAAAATTTCTGTCACGGGCGTGAAAATATGAGAATGGACATGAAACTTATCTTCAAAATCTCTCAAAACTCATAATCTTGTGAATAGTAATAATAGGTATGAAATTCCAATTTAGAACTCATGTATAAACATTCAAAATCATAGCAAAACGTCAGACTCAATATGCTTCTTGAACATACTTCAACAATAACAAAATATTAATGTCAAGAATCTCAATATCATGCTTAAACTCAAGTTGGAAAATATGGAAAATTTCATTGCGCGCATCAATACATAAAAATAGTCATGCAATTCAATATGCAATCACTTGTAAACTCATAATCTCCAAATAATATAAATTGGGGGTAAACCCTAACTTCAATATCTTGAAAAATCACAAAAAATTCAGTAGTTTATAAATTTAAAATAAGTTTTGGGCACAAGGACGAAAAGATTGTCCTTGTTGAACCCCACATACTTTGGACGATAAACTTGGATAAACAACTTGCTTCTGAGATGATATTTGTACTTTTGAATGAGGGTTCTTGGAGTTCTTGAAATATGAACTTGGAATCTTTACTCAATTCGGAGAATTAATGGTGAACTTTAGGAGATTCTTGAATTTAGGTGATGAAACTTAGGTTTCTTGTTGAGAAAATTTGATGAAAAGGGTTGTAATTTGCTCAATATCACCCTTAATCCTCTGTTTTTACGACCTGGGTTGAGATGGAAAAAGACCCCATTGCCCCTCTATAATTTAAAGCAGAAATTCATAACCCGCATCCCGATTTTGCCCTTTAGCGCGACACGCTACCATCGTAGTAGCTCACTGCCTCAAACTAAAAATGTCATAACTTTTGACTCGGGTAACAAATTTTTGCTGAATTGGTATCGTTGGAAAGCTAATGGAATTATCTAAAATTTGGTAGGTCTTGGGATGGAAAATTCCAAGTATATAAAATATTATATACATTTAAAGTAGACCCTTGTAGGATTGAATGCCAAATTTTGGTCGAATCTATTTTCCTTAGCTCCACTTGGCTCTAAGTGACTTCTATGACATTATTCACCTAATAAGGACTTCACATACTTGGGATTAAAGTCATGACACAAGAATTTGAATTATGGATCAAGAGTATCACAATTACACCTTTACTGTGACGCGGTGAATTTGCGTTAAGCCACTGGAAATTGATAATTGAGAATTTGGACCTCTCCGCGATGCGCCAATATCGCGGAGGTCCACTGGAATATGACGATTGTCATTTTGGTACTCACTACAGGTGGGATACTACAATACTAAAATGCTCTAACTTCTTCACTGAGTGTCAGATTTGGATGAATTTGATATCGATTGAAAGCTTATTCAATTTCCCACACAATGGGAGGTCTAAATCTAAAAAACTCCACATGAAATAAATGTTCCTGATTCTTGAAGATAATCTTTGGCATTCTAGGGACAAAATTAAGCTAGGAAAGATGCAGGGTATTATATTATCTCCCCCTTGGGAACATTCGTCCTTGAAAATGGATGGTTAGGCTGAAAATACTAAAGAATCTGAGGCTATAAGTTATCATGAACAACTGAAATAAAATGTATGACTGACTCTCAACATAGTGAGCTACTGAATTGATCTGCAAGTGCATCAACTTACTTGAAAATAGCTATATGGCTGAATCTGAGACTTGAAAAGAACTTAATGAAGGCAGACTATCACCTTCGGATAGATTTGAGTTCATGGAGAAAATATGAGAGGTTTATGACATGAAAACTCAGGGTATTATAACACCCCCTCCTTGGGATCGTTCGTCCCCAAATGATACTGATCTGGTCGAAGTACTAGTAAAAGACAAAGATGATATATAGGATACTTATGAACTTAACCATGACTCAATATCTGAATCTGAAACTGATGCATGATGCATTTACAGAGCTGAATTTCGCAATTTACTCAGATGCGAACAAAGTATCTCTTGAAATGGCCATACTGATGAAATTTTAGGTAGTGAGACTAGACCAAATCAAAAGATGTAAAATAAGATATAGAGATCTGTCTGACTACTAAACTAGATTTCTGGTTGCCCAGAATAAATCATGTTTAATGCTTACACCTAAATAGCATATTTCTTCAACGCCTATATAAGAATTTCTATGTCCATTAGGGAGTAAAGGGCTCTAGGCATGATCTGAAAAAGACCTCAAAATAAGGAAGTACAACATTGCCTCAAATATAAGCATGAAATATACACCTATGAATCATAAGTATGGAAAGAAGTACTAGGTCTCAAGCAATGGAACTTATCACTTTAAAACTTAGCCACACTTCTAAAATACTCTCTCAACTAAACTTTCCCCTTAAACACCATACTCACTGACTCAGCTTCCAATTCTCACAAAGTATCGACAAATCCATCTACCAAAGTCTAACTGAACTAAACTCTTTCACCATGATCAAGCCTAACTCGAAATCACAAGGTATCACACATAACACCATAACACAGTACCAGTCTGAATCATGAATTCACACATATCTATATTTTTGGATAGCTTCTTATCTCAAGAATAACTCTCATTACCACTCCAACAATTACAATCCACTGAGTACTAGACATTCCCTAACATTCCATATATCCCTCTATATTTATATGAACATGACATTCAAGCCTATCTGCATATCCCCAAATGCACCTCTAAATAAATGATCGTAAGAGCATTTTTCTATCAAGAACAACTTCCATATAATATTCAATTCTTAGGAAAACACTCATAAACTATTCTCAACAAACCAATTCATACACAAAAGTTCACCTCAATATTCCTCCAGACTCATAGAATTACAACAAATAACAATCTTCCAAAATACAACACATAAAGCCTCAACTAACCATGACATGTATCAACGACTTGGCCTCAATCTTACTTTATGATATTCTATAACATTCTAGCATCACTACTAAAATCCGAGAGTCTATCTTGGTTACTCATTCTATCATCTCCCCCTTAGCTTTAAACCATCACTCTAAATCTGTGAACCACTATATAAGCTTCTAATCTAAACTGCAATCACTTTACTCTAGAGTCTGGGATGTAATAAATACCCATAAAACTAAATTTACCCTAAAGGATTGTATCATCATGTAACAACTTAAACACTCACAAACTTAGATTCTATCACTTAACATGGATATATCTAAACCTTTGCTAAACCATACTAACTTCCTCCGTAGTTTACTAATGTCACATCTTTAATCTTACACTAGCACACCCAGCATCATCACCCTATAACTCATAAGTTAACTGATAAGAACATTACATACCACATAGCCTCACTCACACTTATCAATTCAAGGGTACTACTAACCACACAACACTTAATAACTTTCATAATAATAAAGCCCTATATCATCTTGGGCACACCCCTACATTATACCTGCAACATCATACTAAATTATGAATAACAAAACTTAAGCTCTTGTATACACTGTTCAAGCCTACTAGATCACTTCCATACCACTAGCAACACTAACCAAGAAACCTATTACATCCACCTTGACGACCATCCATTGTTCAAACTTAATGCCTAGTGGTAAACATGATTTACACCTAAACTCACATACTATTCTCACTTGGAAGTTATAAAACAAGACATCAAGAACACTAGTCCTCTAGAACCCCATAACAATAATAACCGATCATCATCGTATGGCCTATCTTATTCACAATCCATTAACACATCCTTCTTCATATCATTACTGTTTACCCATCTTCATACCTAACTTACTTTCATAGCTCTATAAATTTTAGCTAAACTTTTTTCTTTAACCTCAAAGGAACAACGCGTAACCACCAAATACTTTCATCAATAACCTATACCTATCTAACACAACAATTATCATCAATGACTTTTCATACTTCAAGCAAACAACAATTCGCCTTAACTAATAACTCCTTCTTTACCTTTTACTAACCAACAAACAAGGACATATCACTTCATTGCTAGCCCAATCATGCGTAAAAATTCAGCTACACACACACACACAAATATATATATATATTCAATACATTGCTCTTACCATCCTTTTTGTCACTACACCTCTAAACCCATACTTCTAACTAATACAAGAACAACAAGATGCACAATAAAATTGCTAGTGAATAAAAATAGGCCTCACACAGCTTCATATTACCTTAAGAGTAGTACATGGATGGGGAAGTATAGATTATCAATATGGATTCTGAGAAGGAATCTGAAAGCACATCTGACTTAGGCTTAGTGTACAATTTTTATGAACATGAATAAGGCCCTTCAAACTCTGGAACATAAAAGAACTGATAGGATACTATCTAGCTCACTTACGGTCCCCTAACTTTCTATGGAGATTGTTTGAGAAAGCACTATCTGTAAAGATTTAAGCTTGATTATTTCTGATATCTCGGAAATAAGGAAGAGATGGTCTGGATGGAGAAAGATGAGAATCTGTATAAGCTTCTTAAAGAATATTTTTTATGGCACGATCTGAGACTTTAAAGAATGGAAACATTTCCTAAATGCCTTGTAGCCTCTCGAAGAAAAGTACAGACGTCTTTGTACAGTTCTGTAAGAATCTACTAGACATAGCTTTACAGACACTCTAGAACACTTGAAACCTATTCTGATACCAAGTTTGTAACACCCAAAAAATGAGTCCCGAGGTGTCACACAGTGCTTAGGGTCACAAGTGACCCTAAGCTAACCCTTCTTCTGGCATAAATAATAAGAAACTGAATAAAATACATGAATCTATACAAAATTAGCAGAAAATAACTCATTTCTGAATCTGATCAATACAAAACTGAATTCACATGATTTCAATTCTGCTTTTACAAAGAAAACTAAAACTGAACACATTAACTCTGTTGACTGTCTATGAAGCCTCTACTAATACTGACTATAAATAGTTGGGAAGATACTCCAACTATCGTAAATCAAAATATATGAAAAAGAAAATGAACAACATAAATAAATCTAACTGAAGTCCCTGAGACAGGAGGATTCATCATCTTGCTGGCTGGAATCTGCAACTGTCTAAATCTGAATGTGCATACTAAGTCTTGTACCTACATTATGAGACAATGTAGTACACAAACATATATGTGGTTCAGTACTTTGAGGATGTACTGAGTATATGGGGTGCAGTGTATAAGTAAAATATATCTCACGATCATCATTTATAAACAATGCATGCCAAATATAAATGACTCACCCAGCTTGAGAAATATGATATTTGAATATCATAAGTCATGAAGAGTAAATCATATAATAAAAAACTAGTGAGTCATCACACTTAGTTCTGAAATCTGCATTTCTATTCCCTTCTTAAATCATACAGACTAAGTGGTTAAGAGCTCACCTCTAAATCTGAAAGCTAAGACTGTAACTTTGAAACTAAAAGCTCAAGTAAAACAACATCTGAATAAGCTTGTGAGCCTTTACACTTAGTATCTAAAATCTTTAGGCAAATCACTTTTAAAACTCTTCTTTACTAGTAGAAAAAAATAACTTATCTGTAAGGGAAAATACTTCAAGAAACTACTATGAAAATCTTACTATTACGGAAAATAACTTCTCTTAAGAGAGGTTCTCTTAACCGACATAAACCATGCGAGGTACATGGAGTCCAACATTTTGTCCTCCTAAGGAAGAAACCTCACATTGGGGAGAGGTGTCATACTCTTACCAGGGAGTATAACCTCAACTAAGTGATCACTTATCTCGGACTCAAGCCTAAAAGCCTCAATCCTACGGTGGCACGTAGTTCTTGGGTATGAAACCGTAGTAACTTACCCAACTCGGTGCTAAATACTACTCCCTTTATTAGCTACGCTCATATCATGGAAATCCACATTAAAACTCATATAAGGGTTTATTAGGAAACCAATTATCCACTCAATTATTATATGAATAACTCTGTGAAGTTGATTTCAAAACTCATATGAGGATCCAAAGATAAAATACTATTTTATACAACTCAAAATATGCTAATCTCAGGGTGCTTAAAAGCACAAGTTCTTGTAATATCAATACTCAAATTAGGGCCTAATAACCCATGAATTCAACTCATGTAAATTCATAGTAATCATGCTTGTTAACGAACTCAATAGTAATTTAACTCAAAATCTGAAAATTTCTGTCATGGGCATGAAAATATGAGAATGGACATGAAACTTATCTTCAAAATCTCTCAAAACTCATAATCTTATGAATAGTAATAATGGGTATGAAATCCCAATTTAGAACTCATGTATAAACATTCAAAATCATATCAAAACGTCAGACTCAATATGCTTCTTGAACATACTTCAACAATATCAAAATAATAAGATCAAGAATCTTAATATCATGCTTAAACTCAAGTTGGAAAATCTGGAAAATTTCATTGTGCGCATCAATACATGAAAATAGTCATGCAATTCAATATTCAATCACTTATAAACTCATAATCTCCAAACAATATAAATTGGGGTAAACCCTAACTTCAATATCATGAAAAATTACATAAAATTCAGTAGTTTATATATTTAAAATAAGTTTTTGGCACAAGGACTAAAGGATTGTCCGTGTTGAAAGCCCACATACTTTGGACGATAAACTTGGATGAACAACTTGCGTATGAAATGATATTTGTATTCTTGAATAAGGGTTCTTGGAGTTCTTGAAATTGACAATTGGGAATTTGGACCTCTTCGCGACGCGCCAACATTGCGGAGGTCCACTGGAATATGACAATTGTCATTTTGGAATCCACCGCAATGCGGTGAGTTCCAAGGTGAGATACTGCATTACTAAAAATGCTCTAACTTCTTCACTGTGTGTCGGATTTGGGCGAATTTGATATCGATTGAAATCTTATCTAATTTCACGCACATTGGGAGGTCTAAATCTGGAAAACTCTATATAAAATAAATGTTGCTCATTATTGAAGCTAATCTTTAGCATTATAGGGACAAAATTAAGCTAGGAAAGATGTGGGGTATTACATAATCATACTAGAATTAAGCCTAATCTTGGAGAAAGCTAAGCCTAGCCTAGGTAGACATCAAACAAAGTCTATTGAAGTCCGTTAACTTGATAATTTCTCCTTTCGAGAAGCTTTTGCATGGTTCCAAGCTAAGAAAATGGTAATCTACTTATCAATATGAGAACAAGGGTACCCATATTGGAGTTTTATGCTTCGAGTCAAAAGTCAAGCCAATATTCCATATGGGGACAACTTGCGAATTGCAAATCAAAAACTGTAAACACACCCCTTATGTTCAACAATTATTTACCCTAAAGAATAGGTAAATTCTTAGCTCAAATAATAAAAAAATTAACCCAACAAGAATACAGGAATTTGGGTCTAAATTGATGATTTAACAAAGAATTAAATGGATGCTTACAAAGATTTCAATGAGGAAATGAGTAATTCGAGCTCACAAACACCCCATAATCTACTGCTAAACATTATCTCACTTTTCACACACTATAGGGCATTTGGCTCTTTGAGACTTGTGGAGAGCAGGGTGAAAATAAAGCAAATAAGGAATTTAGTGGCCTACAAAGTGCCGCTTAAGCAGCCACTTGACCGATACGGTCACCGATAAAATGGCAAAGTACTACTTAAGCGAAACCTACTAGGCCCATTCCTCTAAAGTGAACAAATAGCAGCCTCTACATTAGCGAACTGGGCTCCAATTTAGCAACCCGATTGGTAATCCCTTGTCACTTAAGCGATCAGTTATCAGTTTAAGCTACCTCTACTAAAGAGACTAAAGTACCATTTTAGCGGATGCACCAGCTGAAACTTGGAAAATTTCAAAGTCTTTGCCGTCCCCATGGTTTTCATTCAAAATCTTGGAACACAAATAAACTATGCTACCCTATCAAATTTGATATTCCAGACTCAATAATGTAGTTGATGTTTCTATCCGTGGTTATTTTGATGAAAAATGGGCTCCACACCTATTGCCATTTGTCTCAAACTTTAATCAATATCCTAAAATGAGTCTGGCAAGCTTGAAACTTAAACCAAAGATCCCTGTAACCTATAATCCACAATCCGAAGCTGATGGAATTGCTAGAATTAGCATACAATATTGTTAAACTTAAGTTCATGACTGATAGCCAATCTTAGCAGTGAAGACTTCAAAATAGGGAATTAGCTCTAATAACCAAACAAACTACCTAGTAACTGAACTATCAGCTCCAGCTTGTCACAAATGACTTAGAGTAGCTATAGGAAATCTCTAAATGAAAAAAATGTGTGGAAATACAAAAAATGACCCAAAGGGTCATTTAATATCCATTACTAAAAGAACTTTCGTCTAAAAAATTAAAGGGTTAGGAGGTACCTAATGGCCTTAACAGGTGAGGATACTAGGCCTGTATCTTGTTCTTGAACTTCCAAGAAACCTCCTCCACTGAACCTTAACTACTTGATTCTCCCGAGATCAAAACTGCCAGACATCCCTGGCCAATATGAACACCAACTCCTCTACGAAGGTTAATCTCTTATCCAACTGAACTGAGTCCCATCGAAGAACATATGACTCATCTTTAATGTAACTTTGCATCATAAAAACATGAAAAAATTGATGAACAACAACAAAACATAGGGGCAAGGCTAACACATATACCACATCACTAATTGTGTGAAGGATCTAAAAAGGTCCAATATATTTGTGACTGAGCTTGCCTTACCTCCAGTGCCTCATTATGCTTTTTATGGTGATATGTAAAGGAATACTTGATCTCTAACTCAAAACCTTAAGGCGTGTAGCCTACGATTTGTATAGGCCTTTTGCTTACTTTGAGCTCTGCTCAGCCTATCTTAAATCACCCTGACTCTATCCAACGACTTCTGAAGCGAGTCAGTACCATGGGGTCTAACCTTAGTAGTCTAAAACCATACAGTTAGAGATAGACAATGTGTACCATATAATGCCTCAAATGGTGCAATCTCAATACTCGAATAGTAGTTATTATTATACGCAAACTTTGTCAATGCCAAGTATTTCTCCTACTCACCTCCAAAATCCATAAAACTAGCTAGGAACATATTTTTAAGAACCTGAATTGTCTACTCTAATGCTCTATTAGTCTATGGGTAAAAATTTTTACTAAGATCTTCTTGAGTACACAACTCCTCCTGAAAATCTCTCTAGAAGCTACAAGTAACCAGTAAGCCCTAGTCTAAAATCATAGACATAGGCACTCCTTGCAGGCAAATCTCAAGAACATAAATAAAAGTTAATCTTTCAGCATCGAAGGACATCTAAATAGGGATGAAATGCACTAATTTGGTCAACCGGTCTACAATGACACAAATATCATTAGAACCACAGAAGGTGTGAGGAAACCACTAACGAAGTATATAGTGATCTGCTGCCACTTCAACTTGAGGATGGACAATATCTTAATTAAGTCCTTAGGACTTAAATGCTTAGCCTTCACCTGCTGACAACATAGACATCAAGCTATAAAGTACACCACATCTCTCTTCATTCTAATTTACCATTAACATTACGACCTAATTTAAAAGTCATGATGGTACCTAGTTTACCCTTCTAATACGTAAGTTGAACTGTTGCCCATAGCTATAAGTAATGGGATAATTAGATATAAAAAGGCATAAAAATAAGAAATTTTAAAGTAAAGACCAGTAATAATAATAAGGAAATAATAATAGTCTTAAAGATAGATAAAACATGAATAACCATCGCATAACCTAGTAACATCGGTACAAGAGCTACTAATAAAGAAACATAAGTACTAAAATAGTCAAATACAAATCTGTCTCGAATAGTTAAAGACCAATCATAAATTGTATAAGGCAAACTCCAATTCCAAGAGAACATCATATAGTTGAAATCAACTCAGCATAATCATCACATCAACGGTGGCCCCTAGTACTTGAATCTGCACAAAAAAGATATAGAAGTGTAGTATGTATACCAAAGCCATGGATACTCAGTAGGCATCATTAATCAACTAGCTAAATCATGATATAAATACGATAATATGTAAGATAAATAGGCTAAGTCAAGGTAAAAGAGGCAAACCTGGAAATAAGCTTCACTCTATAAATAAATAACCGTAGTGGATATAATATGAAAGAAAGCATAATTAATACTACAAAACTGGACCCTGTAAACCATTAAATGCAAAAAAATAGAAAATCTAATGCGGGCCCCCAATAATTCCAAAGGGTGCAGTCAAAGAAAAGTAAATAAATGAAGATATATAGATTTACCAAATATCAAACTATAACCATGAATCCATCCATACCATATCATATCATAGATAAATATCAATGCCATACTCAAATTGGAACTTAATATCATCATCAACATTGGCATCATTTGTCGGACTTGAACCAAAACTCATGCCATCAATAGCCTAACTTGAATAGCAATATCTATACACCAACGGGTTTTTCCCCGAATTAGCATCAACTCCCAAGTATCAAACGATAATAAATATCATGTATCCAATATTCTCAAACTCAAAAACAAGTATTTCAATGGGTGTGGCATGCGTATAGAAGTTTGTAAGAGATAAGACTAATCTTGGCCTAAGATGGGTTGGAGGAGCGAACTTTTATTCCCCAAAATCCATTCTAAGGTAAATTCAACCCCACACTAGGAAAAAGTATTTAAATTCACTTCTAGATGTTAAATAAGCCACTAATAGCCCTAGGAAGCAATACTACAAAAATCATGAACAACTATGTCAATTCCGCTAAAATTACGGTTCCTTAATAGGCTAAAAAATATTAATGCTAAATATACCAATCATACCTTTAAGACCTAATACCATCCGATATCTAACATAATATCATAAATATACTACAATGTAGCTTAATCTTTAAGGAATGTAAACATAGCATACCTAGACAAGAATGAAAAGCCTGAAGAATCTGCTAAATCGATGATTCCCTTTTTGAGTAGCTTCCGCAAGATGTCATGCTATCAAAAACATAATCTATTGATCAAAACAAGAACATTGATACCCATAATGAACTATTGTGCTTCACATATAAAATTACATAAAATCCCATGTGTTCCCTTTTGCGGAATCACACTTTTGAAACTGTCAACACATCCCTCTATGCTCAATGATCATTTACCCTCAAGAATGTGTGAATTCTGAGCTCAAATAATGCTACAATCAACCCATAAATATTCTAGGGATTTTTAACAAACTATGAGAATTTTATCCATGAAATTGATGGAAACTTACCAAGAATTCAAAGAAGAAATGCGTTACTCAATCTTATGATCACTCGAATATTACCCACTAATAGTTCTCTTAAGTTTTCACACTTCTTAGGGTTCTACACTCTTTGAAATGTGTGAAAATTGAAGAAAATAGGCTAAGGAGGAAATTTATTATGTTCCCAGGTGTCGAGGTATCGCTTAAGTAGACATTGGGTCATGTAAGCGGGCATCGATTAATCGGTTTTGTGACACATTTTGACCCCTACACATGTTGCTTAACCAACCTTTGGCCGCATAAGTGGCCATCGCTTAAGTACCAAAGGCATCACTTAAGTGATACCTGCTGGGCAAGCAAGGCTGCTCTAGAAACTAACTAGACACTTTAGCATCCTTTATTTAAGTGACCCAATGGGCACTTAAGCAAATGCACCACAACAGCAAAGGCTTCCAAGTTTCCACCAACTACTCGGGATTCATCCTGAATCCCGTATATGGAATCATACTATGATCCCCTATCAAATTGAATAATACATACTCAATGGCACAATCAAAATTTCTTTCCAAGGATATTCCGATGAAAAGTACGTCCAACACTTGTGTGCCATTTTTCTTAACATTTGGTCAATAGCCCAAAATGAGTTTGGGAGCCTCTATACAAAAACCAAGGGTCCACCTAGCCTAATATTGATGTTGTAGAGCTGTTGGAATCGTTAGAATTGGCATACAAGGTTGTTTGAATAAAGTTTTCACGCGATAACTAATTCTAGCCAACAAACACCTCAAACTAGGGAATTGGTTCAAAAATCATAATAAAAGTACTGTGAGCTCCCGCAAGTCATAAATTACTTGGGACAACTATAGGAAAGCTCTTAAACATGAAAATAAGTGGAAATGTAGAAAATTACCTGAGGTCATTAAAATATCTACCTCTAAAAGAACTTTCATCCACGATAGTAAGGGATTATTATATGCCTAAACCTTTGAATAAGCAAGAATACTAGGTCTGCATCTCACTCTTGATCTCCCAAGTAGCCTCCTCTACTGGGAGGTTCCTCAACTAAACCATAACTACTGGAATCTCTCTAGTGTGCAACTGCCTGACATTCTTGGCTAATTTGAACACAGGCTTCTCTACGAAGGTCAATGACTTATCCAACTAGATTGAGTCCCACCAAGCACATGAGAAGCATTAGGATGTACCACCGTAACATAGAAACATGGAAAATAGAATGAACAACAGTAAAATCTGGGGGTCAAGCTAACTCATACGCTACCTCACCAATTGTGCGAAGGATCTCAAAAAGTCTAATATATTTGGCACTTAGCTTTCCTTTCCTTGCAACCTCATCACACCCTTCATAGGTGATACTCGAAGGAATACCCAGTCACCAATTTTAAACCTCAAGGCACAAAGTATACAATCTGCATAATCCTTTTGCCTATTATGAGCTACCCTCAACCTATCATGACTCGCCCTAAATCTATCCAAAGACTCCTAAACCAAGTCAGTACCATGAGTTCTAATCTTAGAGGTCTCAAATTACCCTATCGGAGAACAATAATGCCTACTATACAAAGCCACAAAATAAGTCATCTCAATACTTGAACGGTAGTTATTATTATATGAAAACTCTGCCAAAGCTAAGTGTTGCTCACACTAACCCCTAAAATCCACAACACAAGCTCGAAGAATATCCTCAAGATCCAAAATAGTTTTCTTCAACTTCCTATTGATCTGAGGATGGAAGATTGTACGAAGATCCACCTAAGTACCTAAATCTTCCTTAAAAGCTCTCCAAAAGGTTGAAGTGAATACTAAACCCCGGTATAAAATGATACATATAGTCATACCATATAGATGGACTATATCATGAACATAGATTTGGACGAACATCTCGGCACTAATAGACATCTGAATAAGAATAAAATATGCAGATTTGGTCAACTGATCTACAATGACATAAATACCATTGAAATATGAGGAAGTGCAGGGTAAACCACTAACAAAGTCCATGGTAATCCACTCCCACTTCTACTCGAGAATAGGAAACCTCAAAGTTAAGCCACCAGGTCTCTGATACTTGGCCTTCACCTGGTAACAACATAGGCAATGAGCTATAAAATCCACTACATCTCCTTTCATACCACTCCACTAATAATGTTGCCTCAAATCTTTATATATTTTAGTTGTACTCGTGTGAATAGATTATCTAGAGCATAAAGTCTCACATAAAATTGATTAAGTCAAGTCGCAAACCCTAAAACACAAATAAAACTATCAAATCTCTAAACAACCCAGAATCTATGGTAGCCCTCCTGGACTCACCACTCAACACCTTATTAAAAGAATATATAGAGTCTCATATACTAAAACTAATGACTCCAAATTTGGACAAATAGCAAAAATCTCTCCTCAACACTAGTAATAATCCTCCTAGGGTTTGAAATATCATGTCGCACTATCAAGTTGGCTAAGGACTGGACATCCTACAATAATGACCTCTAAGAAACTAAGATAGAAGAGAAACTACGCATACTCACTGCCTTTTGGAAAAAGGCTTCTACTACCACATTTGCGTTGCCTAGATGATATAAAATAGAGATGTCATAGTCCATAAGAAAGTCTATCCATATACACTGCCTAGAATTAAGCTATTTTGGTCATAAGATGCTCAATACTATGATGATCCATGAAGTTCTCTCAATTTACAAAATGAAGATAATGTCCTTAAATCTTAAGCATAAAAACTAATGCCAACAACTCTAAATCATGAGTGGGGTAGTTGCACTCGTGCACCTTTAGCTACCTCGATGTATACGCAATAAATCAACCTATTTTATCAAGTAACAACCCAAACTGACATTGGAAGTATAACAATACATGGTGAATTCCTCAACCTCAGCATGAAGAGCCAATATAAGAGCTGAAGTGAGAAATCCCTTGATCTTTCTAAAGCTTGGATCGCACTCCCCAAACCATTAAAAATTAACCTCCTTCTGAGTCAATCTACTCATCGGTGCTTCAATGGAAGAAAAACTATCAATGAACTATCTATAGCAATCGGTCAAACCAATGAAGCTATGAACTTCAGAGTGAGATGTAGGCTTGACCCAGTCACGGATAGCTTCAATATTCATTGGATCCACTATAATCCCATCCTTAATCATTACATGCCTAAGGAATGTCACCGAATAAAGGTAAAGGTAACACTTAGAGAATTTGGCAAAGGCCTATGGTCTCTTAATGTCAGGAGCACAATGCTTATGCTTCTCTTTACTCCTCAAATACAAAAGGATATAGTCGATGAACACAATCATAAAGAAATCTAAAAAAGGCCTAAACACATAGTTCATCAAATCCATAAACACTATTGGGGAATTGGTCAACCCAAAAGACATCACCAGGAGCTCATAATGACAATATCGGGTCCTAAGGGTTGTCCTTAGGATGACCTCAGACTAAATCCTCAACTGATGGTTATAAGACCTCAATTTAATCTTAGAGAATACTTTTCACACTAAGGCTAGTCAAGGAAATCATCAATGCAAGACGTAGAATACTAGTTCTTCATTGTCACCTTATTAAGTTGCCTATAATTAATACATATATGCATGGAAACATCCTTTTTCTTCACGAACAATACAAGAGATCCCCAAAAAGACACACTCAGTCAAATAAAACCCTTACTAAGAAGATCCTAAACCTAACAATCCAGCTCCATAAGGTCGACAAGAGCCATATGGTAAGGTGCCATAGAAATAGGTTAGGTGTATGGCTTAAGATTCATAACTTATCTCAATTTCAAGATAAGGAGGAAGACCAAGTAGATCGGTATGGAAAACATCAAGAAACTCCTAAACTATAGAGATAAAGTCAAACAATGGACTATCCACACTAAAATTATTAATATAAGCAAGAAAAGACTCATAACCCCTCAAAATAAGTCTTAAGCCTAAATATAAGAAACAATCCCCATTGGCTTACATCTAATAGCTCCCTGCCTTACAATTTGGGGTAAGCTGGGTATGGCTAAGGTAACAGTCTTGACAAAATAATCCAAGACCATATGATAGCAGGATAACTATTCCATGCCTAGAATTATATCAAAATCCATTATATCTAAAATAATAAGATCAACCCAAGTATAAAACTCTCAGACAGTCATAACACATGAAGTATAAACCCGATCCACTACTAAAGAATAACCTCTAGGAGTAGATACACATAATGGCATAACTCTGGAATACAAAGATAAATCTAACTGTAGGGCATAGTAAGAAAACACATAATAACAGGTAGATAATGGCACACCGAAATCATACCTATAATATTAATATCTGAGGACTCAACCTTGGGAGTAGAAGGTACGACATAAAACTTACTACACCTACCACCTAGTTAGATTCTTAATGATCTCCTATCCTACCTTCCTGAGAACGTCCCCAAGCACCCAAGGGACTATTCTGACTACTCTATGCTGAAGGAACCATCACTCCACAATTGGGGCACTCTCTTGAGAAATGGATAAAATCCCTACAACCATAACATGCCCTAGACATTGTACTAAAATTAAAGATTGGGCTAATCCAAACTAACCACCACAACTAGAATATCTAGAATTCAAACCCCTCGAAGGTTGACCACTACTCTAGCCTGGATAATAACTTAACTATATTGGCCTCTATCAATAGTCAGAAGTACAATCTGAATGGGACTATTAGACTAACCCTGATGCTTATATGTCTAATGCGAAGGGTACCTATACTGATAACTAGTTTCTCTAAACTATGAGCCACAATGACACCCACTAAAACTACCCTAACATCGTGAACTCTTATCGCAGCCCATTTAGGCATCTCTATGCATCTCCTTCATAACCTGAGCATGATTCGAAATCATAGAAAATGACCTACCCACATCAATAAAAGTCTGTGCAGACAAGCAAAGAAGAAGTCTTAATCCCCCAAATAGATCACCCTCTTATACTCAATAGTCAGAAGAGAAGTAGCTTGCCTAGACAACTCATGAAATCGAGCCTCATACACCATAATAGTAATGGAGCCCTATTCTAACATTGAGGAATAATCCCTCAAATAATCTATAAGATTGCGAGGAATGTACTTCTCTAAGAAGACCTTAAAGAACTAAGTCTATGTCAATAGAAGAGATCTAGCTGGCTTGGAATCAATATGACCTCTCCACCGATGTCGAGCTACTAAGTTCAATTGAAAAAAGTAAAATACACACCATGAGTCTCAACTAGGCCCAAAAATGGAGCTTATCCTCACAAGAAATCAAGAACTCATAAGCATCTATGCTAAGTACAATAGAAAACCTAGGCAGATCCAATCTAAAGAATCAACCCAATATTTCCTGCTCCTCAATAGATATATCAGGTTGCACAACTACGGGATAAGAAAACACCAACTTATAAGGGACCTTAACTTTTGAGTCGTAGCTATAAGTTATGCCCTTACCTCAGTACCACTCTAATCTGTAAACTACACATTATCAGATAGTGCTCCACCAACCAATTACAAAAGTTGAACTAGTGCATCCCTAAGCATTAAAGAAGAAATAAACCATAATGGAGCCTGGGTTGGTCCTTCGCTCACTACTGGTTGGGGTGGAATAACCTTTGCCTCAGGAGCAGAAATAGGGTATGGTGAATGCCCCTATCTAGGGACATATTTCTAGGTTGTCTACGACCTATAGGTCATCCATGAACAATATCTGGATCCATTAGATCAGACTCGAGATCCACATCTCATGTAATGGTGCCACTTATCACAGTTATATTCAAAAGAGTAAATTTTAGTAGAAATCAACTAAGAGTCTTATCATGAAATAAGTGAAAGAAGTGAAAAACTCATATAAATGTCCTACAACCTTCAAAAAATAAGAAATGCATGTCATCATTCTAATCTATAGTACTCTACTACATACTTGCTCATGTACCAACAATACTGGCGAACCTAGGCTCTGATATAAATTTGTCATGACCTGATTTGCGAGTCATGATGGGACCTACTTGACATTATAAGTAGGTAAGCCAAACCATAGCCCGATTCTATAAGAAATGAGCTAATTTGGTGGAAAATATATAAAATCCAAAAATTTGCAAGTAAAGACCAATATTAATAAAAGGTAATAATAATAGTCTAAAAGATAGATAAAAAATGAATAACCATTCCACGACCTAGAATTACCGATATAAGAGTTACTAATAAGGACCATAAGTACTAAAATTATCGAATACAAATCCATATCAAATAGTGAAAGACAAGACATATATGATAGAAGAAAAAATGAAAACTTCAACTACAAGAGCTCACAATATATCCAAAATCAACTCAGTAAGATCTCCATGTCAGTGACGACCATTAGTATTCAAATCTACACCAAAAAAGCACATATGTGTAATATGAGTATCAAAGCCATGGATACTCAATAGGCATTATTGGTTGATCAAGCTAAATCATGATATAAATATAATAAGATGCAAGATAAATAAGCTAAGTCGAGGTTAAAGGGGTAAACTTGGAAATAGGCACCAATACTATAAATAAATAGCCAGAAAAAATACGAAATCAAACAAAGCATATTAATACTAAAAGACTATCGCCCATAAGAAAGTAAATCAGGAAAAGTAAATAATTGAATGTGTACCCCCACAAGATCGGAGGATGTAATCAAAGCAAAAGTAAATAATTGAAGATTCATAAATTTACCAAATGTCAAGCTATAACCACGAATACATCTATACCATGTCATATCATAAATAACTCTCAATGTCGGACTCAAACTAAAACATACTATCATCATCAACATTACCATCATTATCCAAACTTGAACGAGAACTCATACATTCAATATCATCATCAATCGTTGCATTAGAATCAGAACTCAGTATTAATAAACCACAGGGTTTCACCAAAAATTAGCATCAACTCCCAAGTACCAAAATATCCTCAATATCATGTATCCAATCTCCTCAAACTCCAAAATAAGTATTTCAAACTCCTCAACCACAGGTAGGCTGAAAAGGCCTATTTCTAATCCCAAAAATTAGTTCTAAGGAAAATTCCATAATGGACTAGGCTAAGGTATCTAAATTCACCTCAAGATATTAAATAAACTACTAATAGAACTATGATAGCAATACTATCTAAATCATAAGAAACTAAGTCAATTCAGACTAAATTACAGTTCCTTAATAGGCTAAACAGTCCAATTGATGCTAATTATACCAATCATACCTTCAAGAGATATTCCTATCCCATATATAACATAATATCATAAATATACTATGAATTATCTTAATCTGTAAGGAAGATAACCCTAGCCTACCTAGACGCAGAAGAAAATCTCAAAGAATTTGCTAAATCGATGATTTCCCCTTCTATGAAGCTTTTACAAAATGCAACGTCTAAAAATCATAATCTAATCATAAAAACAAGAACAACTATACCCATATTGTACAATTGTTCTTCGGGTACAAAATTACGTAAAAGTTTCATGTAGGGTCTATTTTTATAATTGAACTTTCAAAATCGACAATACATCCCTTTATGCTTAAGGAACATTTACCTTTAAGCATGGGTGAATTCCAAGCTCAAATTGTTCTACAATAAACCAGCCAATATTCTAGGGATTTTGGAGAAATTATGAGAATTTAATCCATGAAATTCATGGAAACTCACCAAGAATTTAGAGAAGAAATGCGTTACTCGAGCTTACGATCACAACAATATAACTCACTAATAGTTTTCCCAAGTCTTCATAATTTTAGGGTTATAAAATCTTGGGAATGGGTGAAAATAAAAAAAAATAGGCTAAGTGGTGAATCTATAATGTTCCTAGTTGTCCAGGTGTCGCATAAGTAGACACTAGGTGGCTTAAGTGAGCATCCCTTAAGTAACCAAGTGCAGTTTTAGCAAGACTTGCTGACGCCTGAACATATTGCTTAAGCGAACTTTGGCCGATTAAGCGGACATCGCTTAAGTACCAAAGGCATCAATTAAGTGATACCTTTTGTATAAACCGGTATACTTAAGAGACCGACTTGCCTCTTTTTTAACCTTCACTTAAGTCACCCAATGGGCACTTAAGAGAATGTATTAGCACCAACTGTACCTCTACCAACCCCTAGGGATTCATCTAAAACCCCATATATGCAATAAACTATGTTACCATATCAAATTCAATGTTTTGAACACAATGGCACAGTTTATCACGATCCCAAAACCAAGGGTCATAATGGAACTTATCCCCAAAAGACTTCACAAGTAAGCCTATCATCCAAACTAATATGAAATGAGAAATTAAAATCAAAACACAAATAAAGGCTTATAGAATAAAGTCAAATCGTACAAATAAGATAATAGTGAAAGTACATAATAAAAAATGCCATACAATATCCAAAAACATGGTGTCATAGTGTAAGCACTACTAAGTGCATCTCGAATGCCAAATATATAATAAAAATAATCCAAAAGTATCAAAATCTATCTTCGAATACTAAGTAAGAAATGAAAATAGATAGGAAGAGGTTGTAGGACAACTCCTGAAGCATAGGACGTTCGCTACCTTAAATCTCCAAATGCTGCCTAAGTCAGCTTTTTGTTTGGGGCACTCATACCTGGATCTGCACTGAAGGGGCACAGTAGGGATGGGTGTGGTCCACTTATACTTAGTAGATATCATAGGCTAACTGGTTAAAGTATAAAATAAAGCATGTAAATACAAACTATGGGCACTTCACCTACAAACACATAATTCCCCAAATGGTAGCCCGTACCATCTCCACTAACAAGTCAACTATATATACATATAACAAATTTTGAAAAATCTCCTATAGGGTTTATATACATAGATAGGTACATCTAGATTCTCACAAGAAGAATTAGACTCAAATCAAAGTATGCAGAAAAATAGGCAAAAGTTGATCCAGGATCAAATAACACAGATGTAGATCTAAAAATTAGGACTATACCTAAGATAACATCATCGGAGGCCTCTGCCTTTGTCGTAACTGGTATAGCATAGCATTAAGCACGTCCACCACTTGACTGAGTAGCCCCATAACTAATACCACTGGCACCACTACTTCTATCTTCTGCACCTCTAGTAGAGCCACTGCCTCTCACAACCGATGTAGGAGTAGCTCTCAAAATGTGGTTGGGATAGTCCTTGGGAAAATAGCCAATCTCATCACACACATAGCAAACTCTACGACCTAACTTAATAGAAGGAGGCACGACTGAACTAGGATAACCACCCAAAGCTTCTAAACAAGAAGACCCACTATCTGAACTCTACAAAGCTGCTTATACTAGTTTACCATGATATCCATAAAAAACTTATAGAATCTTTACCTCGAGAAGTGTGACCTTTAAACTTGCCCTGATGGTACACCTTCTTTTCTCCTTCCCTAATATTCTTAAAGAATAGACTCATTCATCTTAGCATGATCCACAATACTCTAAAATAATGCCCCATACACTACTATCTAAGTTATAACAAATTGAAGAGAAATATCCATCCCCTTCACAAACTTTTGAATCTTCTCAACTTTTGTGGAAATACTAGAATAAGAAAATCGAGAAAAGGCATGAAAACATGACTCATACTCCGATACAATCATAGATCCCTACTACAACTGATCAAACTTATCTCTCATTGATCTCTCAAATTGAAAGGCACAAACTTATTCAAAAAGGCCTCAGTAAACTAATCATAATTCATCACTGGCAAACTAAGAGGTCAACAACCAACAAATGAGTTCCACCAATCACTGAATGCATCTCTCATTTGATAAGTAGTATACACAACCCAATGCAACTTAAGTGGACTAAGGTTATTCAACTTCTTACGACAACCTATCAAGAACTCGTAAGAATCTTTGCCTACAACACCACTGAACCTAAGTGGACCTAAATAAGTAAACATATCAAACCTTTTTTAATCTTCAGTAGACATCACTATACTCAAAATAATAGGATACATAATAGATCTAGCTAGCTGAGAACCCTCTAAGGATGAAATATAGTACAAGGCTAAACTCTAGATCTCAAAAACCATACTCAAATACAAATATTGAATGAGAAACAGTATTCAGAGTCTTTGGAGTACCATAAAAAATATCAGTATAACAGAAGGATCAATACTCAAAATTAAAGGAAAACCATAAGCAGACTCTAGCATAGGTAAAGGTACCATACTCGAAGCTGGAGAACACTAGGTGCGCTTATAGGACCACACTCTAAATGGGTCAATAATCGAGCCAATAACCCCTCTAAAACTAGGGTAAAAGAAGTTTGTGGGATCATAGTAGTCCCTATAAAGCTAACATGATCAACCTGAGGCTTAAGGGAGAGTCCCCTAGTAATATATCTGGATGAAAAGATCTTCGTGCCCATCCTATACTTTGAGCTTGACCATGACTCACAACATGTTCTTTATACTGGGCTCTTTCTTCCAATAATAGACGTGGATCTGTATAATCACTTGATCTAGTACTCACCTTCTGTGTAGAAAGAGTGAAATATAACTTAGAACAAATAGTATGAAAGCATTTGCATGATCAGCAAAAAAATAAGGGATGTTTCCTAAAGATATCTTATAGACTCTTGAAGATAGATAAGGATGTCTAAGTATTGATCCGTGAGATTATACTAGATACACTATTTTTACACTGATGAAACCCATGAAAACCTTAGCTCTGATATAAATTAGTTACGATACAAAAACTAAGGGTCATGATGGAACTTGTCGCAACAAGCCTTAACAGTTAAACCTATCACCCAATTTTTATAAGATGAGAAATAAATAACAAAACCCAAGGAAAAGATTCTAGAAAAAAGTCAAAACATACAAATATGATAATAGTGGAAGTGCATAATCAGAGATAGCATACAAGATCGCAAAATCTGTTGCTTTAGTGTAAGAACTACTAAATATATCTTGAATTTAAAAGATACAATAACAATCCAAAAAGGATCAAAATCTATCTTAGAATACTAAGCAAGATATGAAAATAAAAAGGAAGAGGTAATGGGACAACTCTTGTGGCATAGAACGTCCGCTACCTTGAATATTCTCTAAATACCACCTGAGTCAGCTATATGGTGTACTTGTACCTGGATATGTATTGAAAGTATGTAGTAGGGATAAATACAGTACACTTTTACTAAGTAATTTAAAAAATAAAGCATATAAACACAAACAATGGGTATGTCACCTACAATCAGAAAATGTCCCAAATAGTAGGCCATTGCGTCTCCACTAATAGTTCTACTATGTACATATATAACAAATACTGCTACAAAAAAACACAGATATACACATATACTAGGTAAATGTAGGGGAAAGGAATACCAATAGACATATATCACATTAAGAACAAAAATACAACAAAGAATAAGAACAATATATATGTAATGCAATGGAAATAATGATGATGTTGATGATGATAATGATGATGCAAAAAGTAATCTCACAACTTTCGTATACACCTACTGAGTTATGCTCGAGGTAGGATCCATGGAGGGGGGGGGTCATCAATCCATATACATCCAATACCCAAAACCAATATCCATAACTCCTATCTGACACATACATCAATAAAAGCTTTTTAAAAATGTCACATTTTCGATTTGAAAAATCTTATGTTCCCAGTATTTCTATAGTGGTACCAATGTTTCATGAATGAATATGATATGAGGATGTAATTCCACAACCAACCAAAATAAGAATATTAAATATCCAACAAATATAACAAGCAGGTGAGCCAAAAATCAACTTAAACCAACCTACCATCTATGATCCAATAAAATCCACAAACCATCAAGTAACATGTAAGACAATGTCACAGATACCATATAAATCCTAAAATATAGGTGTATCCTACCAAAAAAGTGCAATCAATTTTACATATATGATACCATCCAAATAACATTATACAAGACCCCACACAATCACACTTAGGAAATAATGTCCTAAAACCATAAAATATTATTTACATAGGCCCCCACACGGGCACATAAATCACCTAAACACATTTTCCGTGATACAAAACCATGCCCATAGCATGATTTTACATTATGATTAGCTAACCAACCCAGTCTGAAGAAAGTGAAACACCCTGGGTTTTGATCTATAGAAAATTTCTTGAATTTTAGTTTCTGGATAATATACGACTTGAGGGTACTTGTCGTATGATAGGGGTACGGTTTGGAGTCCTTGGTCATATGATACTTAGAGTAGTTTTGGTTGGTTTATGTCCAAGATACGAGAAGGAATCATACTAATTATATGTTAGGGTAGGAGAAGCAATGTCTAACCGTATGATGTCCTATGTCTAGCCTAGATGATTCTATACTTTCTAAGGTACATTTCTAGGGTACTTGTTGTATTCTTAGGCACGAGTTGGTCTTTGGGGTCTTATGTTGGTCAGTGTTGGAGACCAAGTAGCTACCTAGGGTATGAGTGGTGGGTACCTCTCATATGTTAATGTCCAGTTTTGGTGGTGAAGTCGTACCCTCATGCAGGAAAGTATATAGTTTAAGTTGGGGGTATTGTGGACATTTTCCCTCTTAACCCCTTATGACCCAACGACTTAAAACACTTTTGGGAAGTTATTTACCCTATTATTCTAAATCAAAGAAACTAGAAACACTCTGAAGATCTCTCTCAAGCTGTAGGGTTAAGCAGAGGCTAGGGTTTATTTAAAGTGGTCAATTAAGGCTTTAAAGGGTGGTTTCTCTCCTTATTCCCCATTCTATAAGGCATGCTACTCCTCTCTAATTGTTATTTCAACTATATTTATGTTTCAATGAATGGTTTTCATGATATAACTGTGGGTATTATTTGGTTTTGAATTATATGTTGGGGGGGTTTGGTTGTTAATGGGTGAATATTGTTTTTCCATGTTTTTCTTATAGTTTACATGTTAAAATTATGGAATTGAACATATGGTTTCATGGAATAGTCAATTGTTACTTAATTTTGGTTTTGTAAACTACATGCCCTCAACATGTTTGTTAAAATGCCTAGGAGGATGATTTTGTCATAGGGTATGACTTTTATTGAAAGTATTACATTGTATAATTTGGTAATGGAACCTAAATAGGTTAAATGATTTAAATGGCTAAATGGTAAGGCCTGGGAGGTCATGGTTATGATTTAAAACCTTGTGGGGTACATAGGAATCCCCTAAGTGAATCTAATAAGGGAACCAACAAGGTACATGGGAATCCCCTAAGTTATTTGATAAGGACATTCTTGCAAGCTATAGTTGAAATGTGATAAAGCTCAACTCACTCCCATAATTGAGGGGTGAGTCGATCGTTGTCAAGTAATCCAATGTAAATTAGGATTGAATCTTGCGGAGTGAATGCTATAGACTTTAGACCTATGGGTATTCCAATTACTATAAGGTCATCTAGAATGCTAAATAAAAAGACATGTATAATTAAATGGGAGGATTTGTTTGGGAACCTTTCTTACTACTACCATTAGCAAGTAATTAGTAAACGATATTTTTGATTAGAATTCAAGGTTTGGAAGAATCTTGGGATCATGTATCCTTAGAGGTGAAGCATGGGGAATCGTGTTGGTTTAGTATGGAATTTAGTTGTTAATTAATAAATAGGCTAAGTCGAAGGTCTTTATGGTAAATCTTTTATAAAACCCAAACGATTTCACTCATTAGCTTTTTTGAGCTCCTAACAAGGGTAAAGTTTATATAACCACCCAAAACCTCAACCAACCATAACTATTTATAGGATGATGCTCTTGACATGAATTACCTTCCCTAAACACTTGTTTCTAAGATTGCAAAGGGTAGTAAACCATAGGCTTAGTTGTTCACCATTGCTTTGTCTCCTGATAACCCTCTTTCGAGGATGTTATGGGTTACCTAATATTCATCTAAGTCCCTCTTTCGAGGATGACAAAGGGTTTCTAGAGCTTGGATATTTCTCCCATCAAATCCATTTAGGAATTTGGAGTTTTCACCCATCAAATCCCAACTCATAAGCTCAAGAAATGGTGAAATCCTTACTCAACAACTAAAATCCATGCAAAAACAACAATACCCACACATAATTACACACTAATTCAACATTATCCCAAGACTAAAATATTTAGCTACTCATGAAGAAAATAAAAAGAAATATACCATATGGGTCATTCAAAACATCCATTCTTTAATAAGAAACAAAAAAATTAACCCTCTAAAATTAATTACACACTAGCCCAAGCTTAGGGTTTCAAGTTTTGAATTCCAAGATATATTATGAGCTAAGTTTCCCTAAAGAGGAAGGGGTTTTTGCTTAAATATGGCTTGGGATACATCTAAGTACTTTTATAGATCTTTCTCTAGGCCTATTCCCACTTACCTGCAATCGTGGGCATCTTTCCACCACCACAACCTCGCAAATACTATTTTGTGCTGCTACCACATTACTCTAAACATCTTGATTGACTAGGACCATGACCGCGGATAGAGGACCGCGGTTGTGGTAACCGAGGATGATGTAGTCAAGGTCTTCAGTTGGACTCTTCCTTGCTCCTTTTTCATCATTTTTAGCACCCCTCCATATCTTTTGGTCTTTTCAACTTTATGCCTGCAAATAGTGGATATTAGTGCTTCGATCCATAGATGTTGTTATATTTATTGATTCAAAACCTAGTAATGTGTATGAAAAATGAGTGTGAATGAGTAGTAAAATCACCAATCTTCAACACCACCAACTTAAGACCTTTCTTGTCCTCAAGAAATGCTGCCACTATTATTAAACAATTTCATTTGTACGCCCTCTTACTATCACTTCAATGATCATGAAGACTCAAGCTTGATTGTAACAATCAAAACCTTTTTGTACATAGGCAAATAGACTTTTAACGACTCCCCTCATCATAAAATGGAATAGTGAAGGGTGTAAAAGACATTGGGGAGCAACTATGTGACAACTACTAGTACTCTAAAAATGACTCACATGCTGACTACAATCATTCTGTACTTCTACTTGCCTCATTATACTGAAGATGACAAAATCACTTGCCTCCTCATCAGAAAGGAGAAATTAACACTCCTAGTTACCCATCACACAATAAGGAATTTTAAGTGCAACCACTCACTCTCTCAAGAAATTCTCTATGTTAACAAGTGTTATGCCATAAGCTTTCCCCTATTTTCAATCACCACACCTAAAATGGTAAATGGTTAGAGATCTCAAAGAACTTTCTAAGCTTGTAACGAAAGTTTAGGTTAGGGTAGAATATCATTTAGGGAACTTGGTTACACCCTACCTTGAACATCTACATCATATTTTATAACACTTCCCCTTTCGAATAAGGGTCACTCTTCTTTATTATATGTCTTTGTTAATGCCTATCTTTTGCCTCCTTTGTCCCTCACTTTCCTTCTACTTTTACTTTCTTGCATTTTCACGTAAGTCATTCTTTTATGAGATCCTTTTTTTAAACATTCATTTTCAACACTTAGGCACATTTGACATTTCACTAATACTTTGTGACCCTAAACATACTTCCATCGCTCCTTAACACCCCCAACTTAGGCTTTTAGCCTCATATTTCATTTTTAAGTCCAAGGAGGATAGGGTTCAAAAGAGAGATAAAAGAATGGTTCACGACTTGTAATATGTTTGCCAAAGAAAGGTATAAAACTGGGTACTAGGGATTACATTTATGCATGGATAGGCTTTTTAGGCTAGAGTGGGTTTAAAATTCACAAGGATGCCTAAGATCATTTCTCTAACCAAAAACAATCAAAATTAACTTTGAAACACTAATGGGGAAAATTCTAGATAACACAAGTATAAAAAAGATAAATGAAATATTCTTACCACACATGGCATGTTAATGTCGTCAAGGGGATTCAATTGTTCTACTCACCCGAGACAAAAATGGAGTATTCACTGTTTTTCCAAAGTCAACTTTTGAAGTCATAGGTAGAGGGAAAATTTTCATCACAAAGTTGCTCACGCCTATGCCTTAGAATATTTCAAAATTTTTAGACGAAGAGGATTGTTTGCTTTTGCGATTGTACCACATAAGATTTGCTAGTCGAGGAAACCGTCCAAGTTGTCATCTCACCTTGAAGTTCATAGTATGGGAAAACCACCATATTGTTACTCAGACTTCATTAATGGATCTTAATGCAACCCCAAATTAGCAATGCTATAGGTACTCAGACTTTTCTTGCATTCTAAGACCGTGATGCCACGGGTACTCAAACTTCCCCTGCACCTATGGTTAGAAACCCAATCACGAAGGCAAAGCTCATATAAAGAAATTTAGGCTAAAATAACTAACTTAGAACAAAATAGTGAATCTATGCAAATGTGAACACCATCAGAGTACTAGAATATTACAACCCAAATAAGGATCATGAGAAGAATTGCCCAAAAGAACATAAAAATGTGTAGCGATATAAATAATACAAGCCCAAATGAAATTAATATGGAAACACCCCCAACTAAAAAGGTTGTAGTGTCCCTACCTCATGAATAATCAAAGTTAACAAATAGATAAGGGTGCTCCCTGAAACTCCATCAGAGGCCTCTATACTTTTCAGACTCTGCACAATCTTCAATTATCTTAAGATTAGACCATTCCTGCTTACAAGAATTTAAGCTAGAATGTAAGGAAAATAGGGAGGTAGTTGATGAATCAACTAGTTTCTGTTCTCGCAATCGCAGTTGATTGACCACGATCGCAGATAGGTGGGTAACTGCGATCGCTCCTAGTGACCGCGATTATGATAATCGAGGGCATGTCAGCTCCCCTGCTTTTCCCCTATTCATCTTTTCTACTTACTTGAAATGCAAAATTCTTTTCTTTTAAGCTTATGCAAAGCTCTGCATAGTTTCACACATGCATAAGTTATTCATTCATATGCAAAATCTAAAATGTATACTATAAAAGTATGATAAAAAGGATAGGTGTCGTCCTCATAGCATTTGTGGGTTGCCTCCCATACAGTGTTGTAGTTAACATCATGGCACGACATTGACATGCATCAACTCATCAAGAAAGGTCTACATGACCCCACTTATCAAATTCTACTTCATCATCAATCTTTCAATAATGCTTTCCACTTCTTTCTTCTCCTTTTCAGTTAAACTTTGGGACATCCTCTCTGTTAGGTTGGTGTTGGGCATATTTCCCCATAATTCCTCCATAAAATTCTCCTCCTATGGATTTATATCCACTGTACGCATTGCCAAAATTTGTCCCTCGATTTAAAGATTTGTGGTTTTGCCACTGGTGGAATCACCCTTAGGCTTAGCATCAAGACGCGCAAATATTTGTCCCATTTGATTCTCCAATTTATTTGTGGAATCCAAATAGGAGGCTACCTTTTTGGAAAGTGAAATAAAATCACTTTTTACTTTGCACACCAATTCGTCCATTTGTTCAACCTTACGCAAAATCCTTGCAAGATGATCCTCCATTCCACATCTATCGGTATCCATGATGTACTTAGTTAGTTGTTTAAGTTGAGAAAGGATCTTTGCCAAGATTAGCTCTTGATTCTCTTCCCACTTCCTTTGGTATCCATTAGTCATGGGTTTAGTTGAAGGGATATTTGAGATGTTTGTGTCTTGAGTGTGACCGACCCGATTGTGGTTAGTCACCTCTGTCAACAATTTTGCGGCCGCATAAAAGTGCAAGTTCAAGAGAGGACCTTCAGCCGAATTGTTTACCACCGATTGGTTCAAAGGATCTAGCGCTCAATAGAATATTTGGAGGAGTGACTTTCCCAGAATCTCATGGTTTGGGCATTTGGCCAACATTCTATGGAATCTCCTCCATACTTCACGTAGGGGCTCGCCGTCCTTTTTGCTAAAATTCATAATTTCATCCCTTGAGTCACACACCTTGGATGGACACGAGTGTTTATCTAAAATCTTCTTTGTGATTTTATTCCATGAAGTAAATGAAGCCGAAGGAAGAGTGTGAAACCATAGCAATTCTTTACCTATTAGTGAGAATGGAAAGAGAGAAAGTCGATAGGATTCTTGAGCACTATAGGAAATGTTTAATAGAGCACAAACTCCCAAAAAATTTCTCAAGTGAACATATGGATATTAATGGGATTGGCCTCTATATAGCCCCTTTACTTCCAACACATGAAGCATGACACTAGACAAGTGAAAAGTCCCATTCCCAAGGTAAGGTGGGGTACGATTTTCATCCGTGTGATACCCATTGTTTGAGTTGCTCACCCCCTCCCCCCAATATCATCAAATGGTTCCACATGATTAGGGCCTTCACTCATGGTTTCGTTAATGCTAGAATTACCTATAAAAGATTTAAAAACAACTAGGAAAATAAAGTGTGACACTCCGGATGCTCTAAAGTAAGAATAACACTACACAAGATAAATCTACACTTCACTCCCCAACCATGGCACCATTTTGATAACGCTTAACTTACTCCCATAATTGAGGGGTGAGGCGGTCATTGTCAAGTAACCCAATGTAAATTGGCATCGAATCTCGAGGAGTGAATGCTATTGACTTTAGACCTATGGGTATTCAATTTACTACAAGGTCATCTGGAATGCTAAAGAAAAAAACATGTACAATTAAATGGGGGGATTTGTTTGGGAACCTTTTTTACTACTATCTTTACTAAGTAATCAGTAAATGATATCTTTGATTAGAATTCAAGGTTTGAAAGAATCTTAGGATCATGAATCCTTACAGGTGGAACATGTGTGATTGTGTTAGTTTGGTATGAAATTTAGTTGTTAATAAATGTAAAGGCTAAGTCAATGGTCGTTGAGGTCAATCTTTCAATAAAACCTCAATGATTTTACTCATTCTTTTTCGAGCACCTATCAAGTGTGGAGTTTAGATAACCTCCCAAAACCTTAATCAAGCATCCTTATTTCTAGAATGATGCTCTTGATATGAATTACCATACCTAAACACTTATTTATATGATTGCAAAAAGTAGTAACCCATAGGCTTAGTTGTTCACCATTGCCTTATCCCCTGATAACCCTCTTTCGAGGATGTTATGGGTTACCTAAATTCATCTAAGTCCCTCTTTCAAGAATGACAAAGGGTTTATAGAGCTTTGAGCTTTTGCCCATCAAACCTATTTGGGAATTTAAAGTTTTCACCCATCAAATCCAAACTCATAAGCTCAAGACAATAGTGAAATCCATACTCAACAACTAAAATCCATACAAACATAACAATACCCATACACAATCACACACTAATTTAACATAATTGTAATGCCCCGAAATATCATCCCGAGATGCCACATGGTGCCCAAGGCTACACGTAGCCTCAAGCTAATCCTTTAATCCAAAACACTACCTTTGGGTTCCAACACAACAACATACACGCTACGGTAAGGATATATATATATTTGCATATATCATATCACATCATACATGGAACGGAATATCGTTAGACTGTACATATATGGAATGTCTATATATAAACTAACCCAACAATACACTAGTCTGACATAGCCTCTATACAGCAAAATCAACGAGCCACTGGGACAAACCCCCAACTGACTCAACAGACCAAAGGGATCACAAAACAACATCACCAAAACTAGAAACTTGGTCCTCGAACCATGAGGACTCATCAATGAAGAAACGTAGATGCGGCACTCGAATATCACAGTTGCGGCTGCGGCTGAGTACCTGAACCTACATCATAGTAAGAATGTAGCCCATAAATAAATATATGGGTCAGCACAAGATACATACTGAGTATGTGAGGGCCCATGGAAAATATAAGTAATATCATAAATTTTGTAAAAACGTACATACGAACCATAATGACACACCTGGCTTGAGTGACATTGAATCATGCAACTCATAACATCTTAGATAGGAAATGTAGGAGAAAAACCTCATAAATCATGATAGATCATCATAGGCAACTTGACTTACCACATCAAAACTCGAAGTGACTCTGTATTTTAATAAACATAACTCTTATGCACATGGGAGTTTCTACAACCGACAACCCCACGTGAGCTACGTGGAATACCAACATTTGAAACCCTCATTTGCGGGAACGTCATACTCTTTTCTAGGGAGCACGGCCTTAAAACTGGAATAATCACAATCGGGCACTCTGGCCAATAATATCATCATCAAATAACCCTACGGTGGCACATAGATTTGGAGAAATACCAAATTTCCCTCTCGGTGCTAAGTACTACTCCCCAACAACCTCAGAACGCATTAGGAAATCCACCACAACATCACAAGGGTCTATCATAAAGACCAAATCAAATCTCTTTCTCATTTATCAAATCATATCAATTTGTGGATCCTAACTCAACACATTTTAGCTCAAAATATTTTAATCTTCCTCAACATAAACAAGGAATCAATGCATTGAACCATAACTGACTCAACATTTGGACAAGGATATGAATACTCAATATATAATATTTTCAACAATTTAACTCATCAAATCCATCCAGAAAATACCAAGACTCATTGCAACTTCAATATCAACATTTCTCAATTTGCCATCCAACTCTCATTTAAAGGTACTTGAGACATCAAACCATAGTAGGGATATAGAATTTTCAATATCAATTATAAATTCATAATAAGAAAATAGTGGAATGATAGTATAAATCAAGGCTTAACAAATTAAATCATCACACTCTCATAATCAAATAATTTTTGGACATAATTCCATCTCAATATCATACACATATCGAATGACATAATCCCATAGCTCATGGACAATAATATAAGATATAAAATCATATTTCCAATTCATGGTAAAACATGTAAAATCTCATGTCAATGTAATTCAAGAAAAATACTGGGCACAAGATTGAAAGGATAATCTTGTTCAAAGCCCCACATACCTAAAAATGGAAGATGAATATGAACTTCCAACTTCGGAACTTTATTCACAAAAAATAAAGGGTGCTTCTCGAAGCCCTTAACATGATCAACTCGAATCCCAAATCAATTTGAAATTTCTACGGTTCAATCAAGAGACATAAAAGGATGAAATTTGGGGTAGTAGGGTTGGGGTTTGAGCCTTAGAAAATTTTGGAGAAAAATTAACGATTGAATGCTCTTAATGGACTTAAATCCATGGTTTACCTGGATGGATTGGAGTGGGAATGACAAAAATACCCTTAAAAATCAAATAATGTCAAATCTGTCCATTGGTGGACTGTTTTGATAGGCTGAAGTAGATTGACCATAACTTTTTGCTCCGATGACCAAATTGGGTGAAACCAATTTCATTGGAAAGAGGACTTTCAGAGATTTCTGTTGACATATAGTATCTCACTTAGATAATTATGTACAAAGAGTTATGATCATTTGAAGTTGACCCTAAAATTGGCCTTGCCTCAGTATTTTTTTCTGCACATTTACTGTTCACCACTATTCATGGTTAGATTGGAATGATCATAACTCATTGCTTGAGTGTCCATTTTGGATAATCCATATATCATTGGAAATCTTATTCATTGCTCTACGCGATGACAGATTGCATATTCAGAAATTCCACACAAAAAAATTATTAATCATGATAAAGAACAAAATTCAACATATTTTCATCCGAGATCTAAATGGAAAATTTTTTCGGGGCATCACATCATCTGCCCCTTGGAAACATTTGTCCTCGAATGTTGATAGGTAGGTCAAGAATACTATAAAAATAAGTATACAGAGAAAAATCATCTTGCCCAAGCATATACTCCATTCTAGATTTTTTTTAGATATCGTAGAAAACACACAAACCAAGATAAACATAGCAATAAGGATTAAATCAAAAGAGAACAATACCTTTGACATGCTCAGGATTCATAGGAAAGAGGTTGGGATATTTGGCGCGCATATCCGTTTTGGCTTCCCAAGTAGCACTCTCCACGGATTGATTTCGCCAAAGCACTTTAGCCAAAGAAAGTTCCTTGTTCTTAGCCTATGAATTTGAAAGTCAAAAACCTCAACCGAAATCTCTTCATATGAAAGACTATCTTAAATATCCGAGCTTTCGAAAGGATCAATCACAATCGAATAACCAATAGACTTCTTAAGCATAGAAACATAGAAAACCGGATGGACGTTAGATAACTCCATAGGCAATTCAACCTTATACGCTACCTTCCCAATGCGATCGACAATCTTATAGGGACCAATATAACGGGGACTTAGTTTACCTTTCTTCCCAAATTTCTTCACCCCTTTCATGGGTAAAACTTTCAAGTACACTAAATCGCCAACATCAAATTCAAGGTCTTTCCTCCTTATATCTGCGTATGATTTTTGATGACTTTGGGTAGTTTTTAACCTTTCCCGAATTAACTTAACCTTCTCCATGGCCTCGAAAACCGCATCCGGTCCAATTGCGGCAGCCTCAATAACTTCAAACCAACCAATCGGTGATCTACACCT
>NC_061121.1:146548691-146630032 GCF_002878395.1 Capsicum annuum | reverse complement strand
TCATTCAAAGAAGCCATTCTTCAATAATAAACTTTAAAATTGATCCTCCAAAATTAATTACACAGTCCAAGACGAGGATTTCAAGTCTTGAATTCCAATATATCTTATGAGCTAAGCTTCCCTAAAGAGGAAGGTTTTTTTTTCTTAAATATGGGTTAGGATGCGTCTAAGTGCTTTTAAAGATCTTCCCTTGGGCCTATTCCCGCTTACCCCCAATTATGGACATCTAGCCATGATCACGACCTTGCGACTATAGTTTTGTGTTACGACTGCATTGCTCTGACTATCTTGACTGACCACAACAATAGATAGAGGACCGTAGTTGCGGTAACCAAAGAAGATGTAGTCACTGTCTTTAGCTTTTACTCTTTTTTGCTCCTTTTTCATCATTTTTAGCTCCTCTCCACATCTTTTGGTCTTTTTAACTTTATGCTTGGAAAGACTAGATATTGGTACATCTATCCATAGATGTCTCACTTATTCATTTAAAATAAGGTAATCTGTATGAAAATGAGTGTGAATGAGTGGTAAACTCACCACTTATCAGCTAGACGATACCATTTCTTATTGCCTCTATTAATAATTAATAGAATTAGTGGTTTAATTATATGCTAATGATTTTAATTGGGAAATAATAACAAGTTGTGATAGTTAATCTTGAAGGTGTGAATCCAATAAATGGACACTAAAAGGTCATATTTGCCAACATGAGGATTAGTTGTGGCGACCAAGTAATTGTGGGGTATACGAGAACCCTTTATGTTATACTAGTGTATATATATCATAGAGGGTGAAGGGTACATGGGAATCCCCTGTCCCTATGATATCTCTGGTTCGTGTGGCTACACGCATCGATGCCTGTTCAAGTGATTACACTGGACCCATATAGCCCATGGGTGGTTCTAGGATGGTTAAGCTACACAACCCCAGGTTAATCGATTTAAATGCATGCTAAACCCAATTCCCTTTCTCAACATAGATTATATATGTATATGTATAGTTTTACTTGCATAGGGTTATTTACTTGGTTTTAAATATTGGAATTATTTTATCCTTATCCTAAGTGCATGCTTGTGCTCACCCACTAACCCATATTTTAGTGTTGTATCCTCATGTGATGAAGGAACCGACCATAATACTCCTTCTGCTCAGTGATTAGATTCAGGGAAAAATTATGTTGGATTGAAATAGTAAGCCTCCATACTCCAAAAAGCTCTATTTCATGTTATGGATCTCTCTACATACTTTGGTCATATTATAGACTTTGGTTTAGGCTATGGCCGAGGGCATGTCCTTATCGGGTATTGTTTTACTTTTGGATAGAAACTTTGTGTAACTGCTATGGGTTGGTATTGGCAGTGACAGTATTGGTGTCAGCCTTGGCATTGGTATTAGTATTGGGGCTGACACTATTGGACTATATTTAATGTATGATTGTTCTATTTTGTTATGTTATATATATATTTGTAATTTATCCTACATAGGGTGTAGAATGGTTATGGTTGGGTATTGCGGGTGGTCTTCGATCCCAATCGGACTTAAGGCACACGACTAGGACCTAACTCGAGTTACGTCAGATTGGTATCAAAGCCCTAGGTTTATGGTCACTTGGGAGTCCACAAAGCCTTATCGAGTAGAGTCTCTTTTAAGGGTGTAAAGTATTCCACACTCATAAGGGAGAGGCTACAAGACCTTCATAAATGTCTGTTTATCTTGTGTTTTATTATCAGGCTTAGAGTTTAAGTCCTAGACTCTTCTCTATTTCCAATTTTTATGCTTTTTAGATCATGCCTCGATGATCTAAAGTTCATTAAAACTATTCTATCCAAACTGCAGACAATGTTGATGGTCACGCTCTACTCATGGGATCTATACTCGGTCTAGGGGTCTAATTCCTGATTGTTCTTTTGAATTTCCATTTGTTCCCTTTAGTCTATCTTAAAGTCCTTAGACTGAAGTGATGAATGTTGAGTTTTGTTAGGTCTTTTACATATCGGTATAGCTGGTAGGTACTTATTCTGAGTGTGGTGTTCTTGTTACTTAATTTTTTAAGGCCACAAGGGTTGGCCAATTCCTGAGGTTGAGCCCTTCAACCTTTACTGGTGTTAAGGTGGAAGAGGATCCTTAGGGTGTTTTAGATGAGATGGAAAATATTTTTAGGTTTATTCATGCCACGAATATGGAAATAGTGGAGTTTGCTGCCTACTACCTAAAGAATATTGCATACCAGTGGTATGAGGAGTTGCATCGGGCAAGGGGTGATGATAATGAGTCATCTCTATTAAAGGGGTGGAGTTTTCTAGACAACTTTTTTGTTTAGGAGTTAAGGGAAGAAAAATCGAAATATTTTATTAATCTAAAGCAAGGAAAGATGTTGGTCAAGGAATATACCTTAAAGTTTCACCATTTGTCCCCATATGCTCCAGAAATAGTGTCTGATATGAGGGCTCAGATGAGAAAGTCCATATCTATATTGTCTCATGAGTTGAGCGTTCAGAGTAAGGTTTCCTTGTTAATCAAGGACATAGATATCTTTAGGCTAGTGGTATACATAAAATAGGTAGAGAGAGAGAAGAAGAAGAAGTAGGCTAAAATAAGAGAGATATAGGGCAAGAATTTTAGGTTCTCTGAGTAAGGTGGTGGCCAACAACAGAGTAGTAGGGATAATGGTAAGTAGCCTAAGAAAAAGTGGGGCAACTCTAGGTCTTATTCGATGGATAGTTCTCTCTACCCAAAGCCATCGAATGATAGGTGATTCCAAGGTAGAGATAACTTTAGGGCATAGGGTTCCCAATCTCAGGCTAGTAGGTCTCAGTCAAGTCTATCTTTTCCTTCCTGCAGGTTCTGTGGTCATTTACATTGAGTTTTTTGTGATATGGGAAGGGATATGTTCTTCAACTGTGGTCATTCAATCCATATGCTTAGAAACTGTTATGTTGGTAAGGCTTCCTCTGGGGCAAACAAGGTTTTGATTGTTTCGTCTTTAGCTTCAATACCAAAAGATGCAATATTTAGTTTTGACACGGGTTGAAATTATCTTTACGATCTCACTACTTGACAGGAGTCTAAGGCATCGCATGATGTCATGACTTGTATATTGCAACTCTTTTCTCGTGATATATATTGTTTACTTGATCTGGGGTCCACTCTCTCTTATATGACCCTATTTATGGCTGTGGATTTTTATTTTGGTTCAGAGTGTATTTCAGAACCTTTTTTCTACCCCAATAGGTGACTCTGTGATTACTAAAATAGTCTATACGGGGTGTGTGGTCTCTATTGGTAGTAAAAATACTTTGGTGGATATGTTTGAACTAGATATAGTTGATTTTGATATTATTTTAGGGATGGATTGGGTGCACTTTTTCTAGGAATCATTAGACCATCAGACCCATAAGGTTGTTTTTAAGTTCTCCAATGAGTGAATTATTGAATGAAAGGGTGGTTCCCTAGCTTGTAAGGAAAATTATATCATATCTTAGAGCTTGAAGATTAATTTCCCAAGGATATCTCTATTACTTGGTTTGGGTTAAAGATTGTAGCGCGAAGGGTCCTTCATTGAATTAAGTTTCGATGGTGAATGAATTTTCTAAGGTCTTTCCTGATGACCTTCCTGGTGTTTCTTCAGATAGATAGAATGGGTTTGGGATCAATCTTGTTTCAGAGACTCATCCAAATTCTATTCCTCCATATAGAATGGATTCAGCTGAGTCAAAGGAGCAATTAAAGGATCTTTTGGATAAGGGTTCCACCCGTCTTTGTGTATCCCCATAGGGTACACAGGTGTTATTTATCTATAAGAAGGATAGTTCCCATTGGATATCCATTGACAAAAGGTAATTGAATAAGGTGACGATAAAGAACAAGTATCCACTTCCATGAATAGCTGATTTGTTTGATCTGTTAAAGGGTTCTAAGTTTTTCTCCAAGATAAATCTTTGATCTGGTATCACCAGTTAAAGATTTTGGAGGTAGATATCCCTACGATAGCTATCCATACCCGATATGGTCATTTTGAGTTTCTGGTTTTGTTTTTTAGGTTAACCAATGCCCCTAACGACATTTATAGATTTGATGAATAAGGTCTTTTAAAATATTCTATATCTGATTGTCATTGTGTTCATAGATGACATTTTTTTGTACTCTACGAGTGAGGTGGATCATGATAATCACCTCTATATTGTGTTACACACCTTAAAGGAGCAACAGTTGTATCCCAAATTCTCAAAATATGAGTTTTGGTTGAAAGCTGTCACTTTTCTGGGTTATATTATTTCTAGTGAGGGGATCATAGTGGATCGACAGAAGGTTGCAGTGGTGAAAAATTAGCCTAGGCCTATGATTCAAACTGATGTTCGGAGCTTCCTAGGTTTAGCGGGTTATTATAGGAGGTTTATGAAGAAATTCTCAATCATAGATGCCCCATTGACTAAGTTGACTCAAAACAAGGTAAAGTTTTTGTGTTCTGATGATTGTGAGGGAGTTTCAAATAGTTGAAGGATAAGCTAACTTCAACTCTAGTTTTGAATTTTCTCAAAGGTATTAATGGGTTTATGGTCTAGTGTGATGCGTCCAGTGTGGGACTTAGTTGTGTCTTATTGCAACATGGTAAGGTGATAACTGATGCTTCTAGTCAGTTAAAGGTGCATAAGAGAAACTATCCTAATCATGATTTAGAACTGTTAGCTATGGTGTTTACGCTGAAAATATGCTGACACTATTTTTATGGGGTACATATGGATATCTTCAAAGAACATAAGAGCTTGTCGTATGTGTTCACTTAGAAGGAACTTAACCTCAGGTAGAGAAAGTGGCTTGATCTTCTCAAGGACTACAACGTGAGTCTTCACTACCATCCAGGTAATGCTAATGTGGTTGTTCATGCTCTTATTAGGTTAGCCATGAGAAGTCTAGCTCATGTGGATAAGGAGAAGTGGGAGTTGGAGATGGACATTTACCATTCGGCTAACCTTGGAGTTTTCCTTTTGGACTCTGAGGATGGCGGTGCGTTCATTCAGAAGGTGGCACAGTCAAATCTTTGTGCTGAAATCAAGAACAAGTAGATGTTAGATCTTGTCTTGTTGAGGATCAAAGGTAATGTTGGTGGGTAGAAGGTGATGGCCATTGAGATTAGTGGCGATGGTACTTTGTGGTACCAAGAGAGGTTATGTGCTCTCGATGTTGATCATTTGCGAGAGAGGATCTCTGATGAGATGTATGATTCACACTATGTTGTTCATCCTATTTTAACGAAGATATATCATGAACTCAAGGAGATGTATTGGAGAAACAATATCAAGAGGGATATGGCAAATTTTCTGGCCAAGTTTATGGTGTGTCAACAAGTGAAAGTTGTGCACATGAGGCCTAGGGGATTATATTAAGAGATTAAGATTCTAGAGTGGAAGTGAGAAGTGATCAACATAGATTTTGTTATCAATATTCCTTGATCTTGCAACCAATTTGATTTCATTTGGGTCATCATGGATAGGATGAAAAGTCTGCCTACTTCTTTCCAGTAAGGACTAACTTTTCTGCTAAGAATTATGTAAGGATTTACCTCAAAAGATTGTGAAGTTGCATGGGGTAAATGTTTCTATTATCTCTGATTGTGGTACATAGTTTTCATCTCACTTTTAGCGGTTGTTTCAAAAAGGGATAGGGTTTAAGGTTAGTCTAAGTACTATTTTTCATCCGCAGACAGATGGGCAAGCAGAGAGACCTATTCAAACATTGGAGGATATGCTCCGTGCGTATGTAATTGACTATGGTGTTAGTTGGGTTGAGCATCTACCTCTTATAGATTTTGCTTACAATAATAGTTAACATTCTAGCATTGGGATGGCTCCGTTTGAGGCCTTGTATGGTAAAAGGTGTAGATCTCCTATTAGGTTGTTCGAGGTCAGTGAAGTGGAGATGCGTAGCCTGAATTTGGTTCACCAAGCAGTGGAAAAGGTAAAGGTGATTCAAGATACGCTTAAGGATGCCCAAAGTCGCCAAAAGTCCTATACAGACGTGAGGCGAAGAGAGTAAGAGTTTGAGGTTGGGGATAGGTTATTCTTGAAAATGTCTCCCATGAAGGGAGTCATGCAGTTTGTTAAGAAGAGGAATCTCAGTCCTCGGTATATTGGTCCTTACTTAATCGTGAGAAGGGTTGGTAAGGTAGCATATGAGTTGGAGTTCCCTTCTAGTTTGAGCTCCATTTATTTGGTATTCCATGTTTCTATGTTAAGGAAGTGCATGGGTGATGCATCTCAAATCATGCCTATAAAAGATATTGCTATTTTAGAATCTTTGTCTTATGAGAAAGTCCCGACTGAGATCTTGGATTTCCAGGTTCATAGATTGCAGACCAAGGATGTAGCTTCGGCCAAGGCTCTATGGAAGAACCATAAATTTGAAGAGGCTACTTAGGAAGATTAAGAGGACATAAAGTCCAAGTAGTTGTTCCTATTTTCGGCTCCAGAAATTTGTGTGGAAGGTATGTGTTCTTCATCGTAATTTTTTTCTAACTTAGTTTAAGGAAAGATTGATTTCCTTGCATCTTTTTTCTCTAACTTGGTCAAAGGCTAGAGTTGGAGTGGTGGGACATAAATCATTCTTGTACTACCTTGTTCCATCATTCAAGGACCAATGATCCAAGTGGAGGAGAATTGAAACATCTTGGGTTTTTATCCTTAGAAATTTTCTTGAGTTTGAGTTTTTGGACATCATACGACTTGTGGGTACTTGTTGTATGATATGGGTACGATTTGGACTCCTTGGTCAAATAATACTCAGAATAGTTTGGTTGGTTTCTGTCCAAGTTATGAGAAGGCATCATACTAGTCGTATGTTAGGGTACGAGAAGCATAGTGCCAAACCGTATAATGTCCTATGTCTATCCTAGATAATTCTATTCTTCCCAAGGTACAGTTCTAGGGTACTTGTCGTATGCTTAGGTACTATTTGGTCTTTGGGGTAGTATGCTGGTCAGTGTTGGAGACCAAGTAGCTTTCTAGGGTACACATATTTGGTACCACAAGAATATTAGGGTGGGGTTTGGGTGGTGAAGTCGTACCCTCCTGCGGGAATTTATACAGTTTAAGTTGGGGGTATTTTAGACATTTCCACTCTAAAACCCTTATGACTCCATGACTTAAAACACTTTTGGTACATCATTTACCCTATTATTATAAATCAAAAACACAAAAAACACTCTCAAAATATCTTTCAAACTCTTGCATTAAGCAAAGTCTAGGGTTTTCTTCAAAGTTGTCAATCAATGCTCTAAGGGGTGGTTTCACTGCTTCTTCCTCATTGTCTAAGGCATGTTACCCCTCCCACATGGTTTTGTTCAACTAAATTCATGTTTAAATGAATGATTTTCATGATAGAATTGTGGGTATTGTTTGGTTTTGAATTATATGTTAGGGGTTTTGGTAGTTAATGGATGAATATTGTTTTCCCATGTTTTTCTTATGGGTTTCATGTTAAAATTATGGAACTGAACATGTGGTTTCTTGTAAATGGTCAATTGGTACTTGGTTTTGTTTTTGGAAACACTTAAAAACTAAGTAAAAAAACATGTTTGTTAAAATACCTAGGTGAATGATTTTGTCACATGGTATAACTTTTATTGAAACTATTGCATTTTATAATTTGGTAATGGAACCTAAATGGGATAAATGGTTTTAATGTCTAAATGGTAAGGCCTTGGAGGTCATGTCTTTGATTTAAAACCTTGTAGGGTACATGGGAATCCCCCAAGTGGATCTAATAATAGAACCTATGAGGTACGTGGGAATCCCATAGGTGATTCGCTAAGGACATTGCTTGCAAGCTATAGTCCGTATGATGATACCACTTATTATAGCCTTGGTTGATAGTAAATAGAATTGGTGGTTTGGTTGTGTGCAAATGGTTTTAATTGGGCAAAAATGGTGGGTTGTGATAGATAATCATGAAGGGGTGAATCAAACGGACGGACACCTAAAACTCATGTTTGTCGACATGAGGATTGATCATGGAGACCATATACTTTTGGGGTACCGGAGAATACCATAACTTATACTTGTATATATGTATTATGGAGGGTGAAGGGTACACGGGAATCCCCTAAACCTATGATATCTCTGGTTCATGCGGCTACACACATCAGGGCCTGTTCAGGGGGTAACACTAGACCTATATATCCTGTGGCTGGTTCTAAGACGATTAAGCTACACAAACATTGGTTAATGGTTTAAATGCATGATAACCCAGTTCTCTTTTCCGACATGGATATATGTATATGTATGGTTGTTCTTGTATATGTTTATTTACTTGGTTTCAAGTGTTGGCATTATTTTATCCTTATCCTGAGTGCATGCTGGCGTTCACCCGCTAACCCATCTTCTGGATGTAACCCCACGTGATGCAGGAACCGGCCATACTACTCCTTCTCAGTGATTGGATTTAGGAAAAACTTGTGTTGGATTTAATTTGTGAGCTTCCATACTTTGGAAGGCTCCATTTCATGTTATGGATCTCTGTACACACTTTTTTCATGTCATACACTTTGGTTTTGGCTATGGTCGGAGGCATGTCCCTACCGGGTATTGTTTTATTTTCGGATAGAGGCTTTGCTGACTACTATGGGTTGGTATAGGCGGTGTCAGTATTTGTGTAAGCCTTGGCATTAGTATTTGTATTGGGGATGGAACCATTGGACTATATTCGATTTATGATTGTTCCATTTTGCTATGTTATATATATTCGGAATTCATCCGTCATAGGGTGTAGGGAGGTTATGGTTAGGTATTGGGTGTGGTTTCTGGTCCCAGTTGGGCTTGAGGCACCGACACGACTAGGCTCTAGTTCGGGTTGTGTTAGAAAGTTAATCCATAACATACCTCGATTGTAGAAACCCAAACAAATAAGCCTTTATCACCAAGCTTTCACCTCATCCACGAACGCGAAATCAGCTAAAGACATAAACATATAATCTATGTGTTGAAAGAAAGTCAACGATACCCATGTTGCCCACTTCCGAATTTGGGGTCAAAATGGACCCCCGAAATGGGTTTTACAGAAAAGTAGGGTAAAATTTGAATATTAGTCCAAAACATATTTTCCAGGATTAAAGAAACTCATAGGAGAAAACCTAAGTAAAAAGAGGGTGAAATTGGAATTTGAAATGAAGAAATGCTAATCTTGGGCCCTTTGAGTTAAAAACCAAAATTCCACCTTTAAATATGAGTTTAAACAAGATTTAAATGATAGAATCAAAGAAAAGTAGTTGAAATAGGAGTTTGGAGATTACCAAGCTTGAAAATAGAGGAAATCACCTAAAACTCAAAGCTCCAATTCTCAAGAATAGTAAAGAAAACGAGAAAGGAATTTATATACTCAGGTGTCAGGTGCCGCTAAAGTGGTCAAGTAATACTTTAGCACTACCCGCCAATGTCTACTTGTCCACTAAAGCAGACAAACTCCTCTTTAGTGCCTACCATTAAATTGGAAAGGGCACCACTAAAGTGTCATTGTCCACTTAGAGTCGATCGTTAGAGCAGCCAAGAGGCGCTTTAAAGCGTATTACAAAAATGGACAAAGTGGTGCTTTAGCAGCTACACCAGCTGAGTGGTGCACCAGCTGTGGAGACTTGGAAAATTACAAGTCTCTACGGACCACTCAGAACTCATTCAGAATCCCAAGAACGTAAATGAACTAAGCTATCCTATTAAATTCGACGCTCACGACTCAATGGCGGTATCAAATTTTAAAAAAAATATTATTTTTGTAAAATTGACCCTAGAGATCAAATTTCACAACTTTCCAAAAGGAGAGTCAAAGTGATACATAAAAGTCATAAAATCACACCAACAATGATACCAACCTAAAATCGACATACTTGAACTATTGGCATAGTCTGTTTTGCCATCCTATGCACCTATCTAAAAATGTTGACTGAAGTCCATATATAAGCCATTATGACCATCAAAATCCATAATCTTGCACAAATCATAGAGTAATACATTGGGAACCATGTTAATCATCCCCACTCCCCAATAATATCACAAAGCAACTGTGGGGAGGGGTAAAATAGTCACATCACACATATCTAAATTTTTCACATAAATCACCAAAAATTAGTTATTACAACGTCAAAATTTCTATCCTATGTTGTTTCAATGTATAATAGGTCCCACACCCATCTGCCATTTTTCTTAACTTTGGGGCAATAGACAAAAATGAGTCTAAGATCCTCGAAATCAAGACCAAGGGTTCATCTTGCCTAAAATCAATGCTCCATAGCTGTTGGAACTATCAGAATGGAAATATGAGGTTGTTTCACTAAAGTTTTTGCTCGATAGCCTGTTTTAACCAACAAAGACTTCAAAAAAAAGGAATTGGCTCTAAAAACCAAATGAACATTTTGATAACCAAACTGCCAGCTCCAGAAAGTCATAAATGACTTGGGACAGCTATAAGAAAGCTTTAAACTATGAAAATAAGTGGAAATCCAAAAAATAACCTGGAGGGTCATTATAAATAAGGTTGCATCAAATCCTTACAAATATTTGTTGTCTTAGGATGGATAGAGTTTATTGTGAGCCACACACAATATAGAATGAACTAAGTTACCAACCATCGAAACACAAATGTAACTATCATATCTCAAAATACCCTCAAAATCTATTGTAGCCCTCCTAGACTCAAACTCAGCACCTAATCACGAATGACACAAACTCCTCTATCCTCAAACTTGTGATATTAAATCTACTAAATGAAGATTGACCTTGCCTCAACACTAGCAAGGATCTCCTAGAATTAGAAATATCAATTCGCACCATCAAGTTGGTTACAAACTAGAGGTCCCATGCCAACAGCCTCTAAAAAACAAATATAGAGGCCAAATAACCCATACTTATAGCATTCTGGTTCTAGGTGTTCACCATAATTTCCACCTTGGTCGGATGGTACAAGATAAAGATGTCATAATCCTTTAGCAACTCCATCCATTATCGCTACCTAGAGTTAAGCTCTTTCTCAATCAGAAGATGTTAAAGACTATGATAATCGGTTTAGATCTTACAATGCACTCTATAATGATAATACCTCCAAATATTAAACATGAAAACGACAACCACCAACTCCAAATCATGAGTAAGGTAGTTGCATTAATTCACCTTTAGTTGTCTTGATGGATAAGCAATATGTCGGCCTTGCTGCTTCAGAACACAACCCAAACCAACATCAGATACATTAAAATATATGTTAAATCGCTCATCCTTAATAGGAAGAGCCAATATAGGAGCTTAAGTAAGAAATTCCTTGAGCCTCAAAAGCTCAACTTGCACTCTTCGGTCTATTGGAAGGAACCTCCTTCTGGGTCAATAAAGTCATCGGCATTGCAATAGTAGAGAAACCCTCAACTAATCGCATTTAGTAATCAGCTTAACCAATGAAGCTACAAACCCAATCATAAATAGCCTCAATCTTTACTGGGTACACTATCCCATCCTTAGACATCACATGTCCAAGGAATATCACTGAATCAAGCCAAAACTCACACATTGAGAATTTGGTAAAATGCCTACGATATCTCAAAGTTTGGAGCACAATCCTCAAATAATGTATATGTTTCTCCCTACTTCTTGAACACACATGAATGTCATTGATGAACACAATCACAAATAAATCCAAATAAAGCCTGAACATATAATTCATCAAATCTATGAACGTCATTATTAGGGCATTGGTCGACCCAACTACATCACCATAAACTTATAATGGTCATAGCGAATGTTGAAGATTGTCTTTGGGATATTCTTAGAGTGAATCCTCAACTGATGGTAACCATACCTCAAGTCATCTTAGGGAACATTGCTAATCCTTAAAATTGGGAAAATAAATCATCAAATACGAGGCATGGTATAACTAATATTCACTCTTACCTTATTAAGCTAGCTATAATCAATACACATACGCAAGGAATCATCTTTCTTCCCTAAAAACAAGACAGGACCACCCCAAGGCAACACACTAGGCCTAATAAAACTCTTACCCAGAAGATCTTGAATCTAGGAATTCAAGTACTTAAGCTCAGCAAAATCCATATGATAAGGTGCCATAGAAAAAGGTCAGGTTCCCAACATAAGAGCAAAATAAACGTAATATTGTACTAAGGAGAAAGACCAAGTGGATTGATAGAAAAAACATCAATAAACTCACGGACTATAGGAATAGTCATATGACGGACTTCTTAGACTAAGATCACAAATATAAGCAAGATAAGACTTGAAACCCTCAATATAAGTCTCATTGACAAAATATGACAAACAATTCTCATTGGCTTGAGGATAAAAGATCCCTGCCACCCAACTGGGGGTATATTATGCATGGCTAAGGTAACAATCTTGGAAACACAATCCAAGATCGCATGAAAGGGGATAACCATTCCATGCGTAAAGTAATTTCAAAATCCACCATATCTAATACAATAAGATCAGCCAGAGTATCAAACACTCGAATAGTCACAGAACATAATATATAAACCAGATCCACTACTAAAGAATCACTTATGGGAGTAGATATACATAATGGCATAGATAAGACATCAGAATATAACTCTAACCATAGTGCATAATAAGCAGGCACATAAGAGTGAGTAGATGTCAAATCGAATAAAAAATAGTTGGTTGATGGCACATTGAGATCATTCATGTAATAACGGCATTTGAAAACTCTGCCTTTGACCTACTAGATACTACATATAAATGACCTTGCCTCGCACTTGGTTGTTCTCTTAATCGATGACCTGTCCTACCAACCTGAGGATGTCAACAATCACCCTAGAGATAACTCTAACGACAATACATATCACCTCTAGTTGGGGTGGCACTTTCTTAATAGGCTGAATACTCTACTCTGTAGGGATAATTACCCCGGGATGGAGACACTCTCTAGAGAAATTGATAAAATACCTATAATCATAATATGCCCCAGGCACTACACTATAACCAGAAGATCCAGTTGACCTAAAATGACCACCTCAGCTAGAAAACCTAGAAAATAACCCTCTCGAAGGCTAGCCACTACTCTGGCTAAAATGATCACTATAATTCGACAAATCTCCATCAATAATCTAAAGTACCACATGAACAGTCTTACTAGACTAACCCTGATATTTATAAGGTTAACATGGAGGATACATACCTTGAGAACTGCTACCTCTAAATTGTGAGCCAGTCCAACTTGCATTAAAACTAACTTGATAGTGCAGCCTCTTATCGCTCCCTTCTTCAGCCTCATGATGCATCTCTTATATAACCTGGGTATGATTTAAAACCTCAACAAAGGGCCAACCAATACCAAGTGTGTGGTACCTTAGAGAGAAAGTCTCAATCCTTGAACAAAACACCAAACTCGCTCATATTCGATCGGCAAGATAGAAGCAACATATCTGGAAAACTCATGAAATTGAACCTCATACTACACAACAGTCATATAGCCTACTCCAACCTTGAGCACTAATCTCTAAATCTATCTCTAAGGTTATGAGGCATATACTTCTCTATAAATACCTTGGAGAACTAAGTCCATGTCAACGGAGGAGATCCAACTAACCCAAAATCAAGGTAACCTGTCCACCATTGTCTAGCTTACAAATCTAACTAGAGGGTCATATAGTCAAAACTACGAGTCATGACTAGGCCTAAATTATGTAGCCTACCCTTAAATTATAGAGCCCATCCTCATAAGAAAGTAAGAACTCATAAGCATCCCTTCGATTCTATAAATAACCTAGGCGGAGTTAATCTCCAGAACCTACCCAATATATTTTGCTCCTTGGAAGACATAGAAGGTTGTGTAACTACCACCTGAGCAACTACTAGCACTGGAAGGATCTCAACTCTAGGAGCAGCAACTACAAACTATGACCCTACCTCAGTACCACTCTGATCCATAGACTAAGCACCATAAAATAATGCACTAAAAACAAAACCCAAAAGTTAAACCAATGTATCTCTGAGCAGTGACAAAGGAATAAATCCCAATAAAGTAGTGTTATACCTTTCCCACTACTAGTTGAGGAGATAAAATCTCTGGTATGGGAAAGAGGATAGGTTCTGGAAAAGTGTCTCTATCCTAGTGTCTGGACGTGGTGGCATATCTAGTCCATCCCTGACCTTAAGGTCATCTTCATTCTCTAGTAGGATCCTTAGTTGTGGACTCAGGGTCCTCACCTCTAGTAGCAGTAGCACGTGTCCTAGCCATTTCATAAAGAGTGAAATAAAAAAATCTTAGAAACCAACATAGACTCTAAGCTCAAAATAAGTGAAGGAAGTAAAGATCTCCTAAGAATATCCTATATCCTCCTAATGATAAGAACCAGACGTCATCATACCAATCCATGGGTCGTTACATACCCTTTCTCGTGTACTATAAATAATATTGGTGAACCTATCCCTCTAATAAAAATTTATCATGACCTAATTTTTGATTTATGATATCACCTACTTTACCCCTCCTATAGGTAAGTCGAAATTGTAGCTCAGAACTATAAGTAATAGGATAATTGGTGGAAATTAATATAAATGTCATAAAAGTGCAAGTAAAAGAAATACAAATCATAAATAAAGAGAAATAATAACATCCCATGACCTAGCAGTGTTGGTACAAGGGCCTCTAATCTAAAAGAATACAAGAACTACAAAGTAAATATATATATATATATATATATATATATATATATAATAGTCGGAAAAATAGAAACACTAGAAGAAATACAAGAAGGATAAATGGTCAACTCTGGCTCTAAGAGCTCACTCTGTCTTTGAACTATGAACAACACAAATATTAGAATTAACAGCAGCTGCAAGTACTCAAAGAAACACCAAAAATGTACAAAAGTTTAGTATGGATACTAAAATCACAAGTACTCAGTAGGAATTATCAACCAACTAAGATAAATTATAATAAAAATACAATAGCATACGAGTTAAATATGTTAAGTCTAGGGAAAAGGGAAAACTTAGAATAATGCTCTAATACTAACAATAAATCATTGGAAAAGGAAAGCACAATTATCTCTACATAATTAGGACCCTTAGTCCAGAAGGTGCAAATATAAATAACCCAATGCCGTCCCCCATAAGCCTGGAGTCTATAGTTAAGGATAAGTGTAACAATAATTTAACCAAGTATCTATATGTTAAATGATAACCATAGGTCGTCTCGTACCGTCAAACACCAATCTCAAACCAGTTCCATAATCATCATAATTAACCTCTCAACGTTGGACGTAAACTAGAACTTATGTTATTATTTATTGGACTTGAATTGAAACACATATCATGAATAATGTAGGAATCAAAGAGGTCATAAGTTCATAAATCATCGGACTCAAATCAAAATAGTTTCATCTCCCAAGTAACAATCTAGAATAAAGTCTTATGAATATAAACCTTCTCGACTAGAGATTATAATTAAATTAATATGCAAAACCTATTGAGTCTACAAAGAACGAATAACAATATTTGCCTAAGGTGGGACTTGTGGGCCGGAAGGCCCACTACTAACCTCAAAATTCATTCTAAGACAAATTCTATCCCAAACTAGGCTAAGGTATCTAATCCGGGTCTTAAGAAATCCACATTTCAGTTCTAAGATAGCAATTCTACATAAAAAATGCTTAATTAAGTTAATTATGCCGAATTATAGTTCCTTAACCGGCTAAAAGATCCAAATCATACTAAATATACCTCCAAAACCTAATTTCTTTCCTGAAACTAGCCTAATATCATAGTCATTCCATAATTAAACCTAATCTAGGAGAAAGGTAAGTGTAGCCTACCTAGATGCCAATGAAATTCTATTGAAGTATTAAATTAATGATTTTCTCTTTTCAAAAGCTTCTACATTGTGCCATGCTAGCAAAATGGTATTCTACTTGTCAATACACGAACAATAATACCCATATTTCATTTTTATAATTAAAGTCTAAAATCAAGCCAAAATCCCATAAGGGGCTCACTTAAGTAATCGTAATTAGAAAATTGTCAACATGTATGCTCAAAGATTATTTACCCTCAAGAATGGGTAAATTCTGAGCTCAAATAACACTATTACTGACCCAACAAGAATCTAGGAATTTAGGTCTAAATTAAAGAATTAACCAAGAATTAAACAAAATCTTACCAAGATTTTGATGAGAAAACGAGTAATCTTAGCTCACAAACACCCCACAATCTACTATTACCACTATCCCAGTTTCCATACTCTATAGGACTTTTGGTTCTTTGAGACTTGAGGAATATGGGGTAAAAATTAGGCAATTGAGGCATTTAATAGCATCCTATATGAAGCTTAAGAATCCACTTGACCTTTTAAGAGGTCACCGCTAAAGCAGCTAAGTACCACTTAAGTGGTACCAATTGGGCCTGCCCCTTTTACTAAAGCAAACAAACATCCTCTTAAGTGGCCTCTACTATAATGGACTGGGCTCTGCTTTAGCGACTCAGCTAGAAAGATTCTGTAACTTAAGCAACCGACTAGCCACTTGACATGACCTAATTTATGAGTCATGATGGCACCTACTTTATCCTTCCAGTAGGTAAGAAAAACTGTAGCCCAGAGCTAGACGTAATGGGATAACTTGATAGAAATGGCATAAAAGATGTAATCAACATTAAAGACTTAAAATAGGAATAAAACATTCATAATAGTCTAATATATTAACAAAAGATCAAGAATTATCCCATGACCTAGTAATGTCGGTACAAGATTTACTATAATTGAAACATAAATATTGAAATACTCAAATACAATCTATATTAAAAAATAAAAGACTAGATACGGATAATAGAAGGAAAAAGGAACTCAAACTCCAAAAGCTCACTAAATCTCAAAAATTAATCCAACATGAATGTCACATCAGTACGGCTGCTAGTACTCAGATCTACACCAAAAAGGTACAAAAGTATAGTATGATTACCAAAACCATCGATACTCAGTAGGCATCATCGTGAGACTAAGCTAAATCATGATATAAATATGATAAGATTTAAGATAAAATAAGCTAAGTCAAGTTAATAGGAAAACCTAGAAATAAGAACCAATACTTTTGCGCTTAAATAAATAAATAAATCTAAAAAAGTAGCATAAAGATCACACAGTTGTTACTATAAAATTTTTCCCCAAAAGCCAATAAATGAAAAAAAAAATAACCCAATGATGGCCCTCATAAGTTCAGAAGGTGTATTCAAAGGAAATAAAATAATAAAAGATCCATAACTCTACTAAATGTCAGCTATAACCACCAAACCCTTCATATCATATCATATCATACCCAACTCGCAATATCAAAATCAAACTGAAACTCATATTACTATCATCATCACATAGTATCAATATCATAACATTATTTTTTGAACTTGAATCAGAACTTATATTATCAATATCATCATCATTCATTACTGGAAAAACTAGTACTATTATAAATATCATCATCAATTGTTATACTAGAATCGGAACTCATGTCAATTAACCATATCAATAACTATACCAATAAATTATATCCATAAGACATATCAATAAATCATATAAGTAAACAATATCATTAAACCACTAAATTTTTACAAAAATTAACAAAAACTCCCAAATACCAGACTAGCATACTCATTAAGTACTCAATCTTCACAAAGTCCTAAAATAATCATTGATAAAAGTACAATGTGTGCAAATAAGTCTACAAAAGTTAACACAAGTCTTGACCTAAGTTGGATCGGATGGGCCCATTTGTAATCCCTGAAATCCATTTAGAGGCAAATTTAATACTAGACTAGGCTAAGGTATCTAAATTCATGTATAGATGTTAAATAAGCCATAATTAGCCCTAAGATATAAATCCTTCCTAAGACATGAGTAACTAAGTCAATTCCATCTAAAATGTGAGCAACTAGGTTAATTTTACCTAAATTATGATTCCAAGATAGCCTATACAATTTAAACAAGAATAATCATACCAACAATTCTTACAATACCTAAATTCCATCCTAAATCTGGCATCATATCATAATTACACTATGAATTGGCTAAATATATGAAGAATGTAAACCTAGCCTAACTGGATGCCAAAGAAAAACCAAGTGAATCGGGTAAACCACTAATTTTCCCCTCTAGGAAGCCTCTGCAAAGTGTCAGGCTATTAGACTAATAATATACTCACCAAAAGAAGAACAACAATAACCATATTCCAATATTATACTTCGGGTCCAAAATTATGAAAAAATCCCATGCAGAGCCCATTTACAGAATTACACCTTTAAAACCAACCAAATGTACCACTATGCTCAATGAATATTTATCCTTAAAATGGGTGACTTTTGATCTTGAATGGTTCTATAAACAAGCCACTAAACTTTTAGGTAGTTTAGAAAAATATAGAGAATTAACCAAGATATTGATGGAAGTTTACCACAATTTCAAAGAAGAAACACATAAATTAACTTCACCAAAGCTCCAAAATCAACTATAAATGATTCCCCCATGTTTTTCCACTTTCTTGGGTTCAATATTCTATAGAATGATTGAAAAATGGGGAAAATCGGCTAAGTGGGGTTTTTTATACCCTTCCCAGGTTCTCGGATACTACATAAGCAGATACTGGGCTACTTAAGCGATCAATGCTTAAGCGACCTACTATTTTTTTAGCTATACTTGTTCAACTGCACAGATACCACTTAAGAGGTAGGGCTTAGTAGCCATCCAATTTAGTGACCCATTCACTTAAGTATGCCAAAAGGGCACTTAAGCAGTGCAACAGCACCAGTTGAGATATAGAATTTTTCCAAGTCTCTACCAACCTCTTGGAATTCAATCAAAATCCCATATACACAAATGAAATATGCTATCCTATAAAATTCAACATTCTTAATACAATAGTGCAGTTAAAATTTCCATTCGAGATTGTTTCAATAAAAACTAGGTCCCACACCCCTGTGCTATTTTTCTTAACTATTGACTAATTGCTCGAAATGAGTTTTGAAGCCTTGAGACTCAAACTAAAAATCTAACTAGCCTAAAATCAATATTTTAGAGTTGTTGTAACTATTGAACTTGGCATATGACTTCATTTGACAAAAATTTATTTCCCGGTAGAAAATTTGAACCAGCAAAACACTTTAAATAGCGAATTAGCTCTAAAAACCAAACACACTAATCGGTAATGGATCTATAAGTTCAACCAAGTCATAAATAACATGGGACAGCTATACAAAAAATCTAAATGACAAAATAAGAAAAAAAAATGACCCAAAGGGTCATCACACCACTTAAGCAACCTTACTAAGCGACCAAAGTAATGCTTTAATGGATGCACCAGTTGGGGGATGCAATAGATGAAACACAGAAAACTCTAAGTTTTTGCCAACCCCTGAATATTCATCTAGAATTCCCTGAACACAAATAAAAATGCTACCCTATCAAATTCAATATTTTGGACTCAATGGTGTTGTTAGAATTTTCATTTGAGGTTATTTTGATAAAAATGGTCCCCACGCCAAAGGGTCTTTTTTCTCAATTTTTGGCCAATTATGTAAATGAGTGTGAAAGCCTTGGGACCCAAAACAAATGTCTCCCTATCCTAAAATTAATGTTTTGGAGTGAATGTAACTGCAGAACTGACATATAAGGTCATTAAACTAAAGTTTATGCTCGATAGCCTATCCTTTGTACCAAAGACTTCAAAATAAGGAATTATCTCTAAAAAAAATTCATTTGTGAGGATATGAGATATTCTTATCAAAACATTCTCGAATTTTATTCCTTATCATGCTTATTATTTATGTTTAGTATTCTAAATTAGGATTCCACACTTTTTATATGGACGGAGAGATATAGATCTATAGTTGTTAAGGATATTGAGTCAGCACTCACTGTTGGAACCCCATTCTAGGGGAAAAGAAAGGGTCAAGATCGAGATAGATATAGAGTTTAGGTGTGAGGAGATTTATTAGCTAGAGGATAACCTAGAGAAACCTACCTCAAGCATAGCATTAGGCATGATAAGGTGGCTTATCAGCTAGAGGATATGGGACCAGCTTAAGCCTCTCAAGCTTTCATTAATACGCTAGTATTATAGGATCTACTAGTTTATCTTTGGGGTTATTTTTTTGAAATTTCCCAAATAGGTATTCTACTGGGTACACTAGATGGTTATCAAACTATAGAATGTTTCCAACTACCAAGGCCTGATCTTACTCATAGGTTTAGACACTTGAGGCATAATAAACTTACATTATGGCCCTATGTGTTGAGATATTACTTGCTAGACTTATTTTTTCATCTGTAGCTCTAGGTCTTGTGATGTTTGCTAATGAGAATAAGATATTTAACCAAATTATGAGATCATGACCTATGAAGTTCAATGGCACCATTGGTGAGGATACTTATGAGTTTCTAATTATTTACTAAGAGAGGTCACATAAACTCAATTTATTTGAGTCTCATGGTGTTAATTATAGTACTTTTTATTTAAATAATATGGATAAGAAATGGTGGAGATCTTTTTTTAGTTGTATCCCAGTAGGTTCCCCCCTTTTAACTTTGACTAAGTTTTCTAAGGTTTTCCTTGAAAGGTTATGCCTTTTATCTTGAGGGACCAATTGAAAGATGGTTTTGATCATCTGGATCAAGGCATTATGACTATTTTTGCATATAAGGCTTGTTAACATGCCTTCTCTAGGTATTTCATAACTAGTATCTCCACAAAATCCTAGAGGATTAGAAAGTTTATAAAGGGTTTAACAACATCTTATCAGTTGGTGACAACTTAGTTAGTGTTTTAAGTGATTCATTTTAGAGTATTGTGGATCATGCTGAGATGATTGAGTCTATTTACCAAGGTACTCATAGTGATGGTGCTAAGAGGGAACATTGACAGTGTAGTCTCAGTGATCAATCATCCTTAGGTAGGGATTTTTTAGGCAGAGCTTCTCATAAGTATCATGGTAGGTCAATTTAGGAAGATTTAGGGTTTATATAGTAGGTATGTGGGCTCTAATATTTTGAGTGGTTTGACATCAGGTCGTGCAGACCAAGGGTCTCACTCTAGTTTATCAGGTTTTAGACAACATTGTAGTTCTTCTATGCCCTAAAAGCATAATTCATTTTTATGGAATTTTTTTATGTGATGAGTTTTAAACGCTTATTGAGGAATTATCCTCGATATATAATAAGTTCTTCCCAGCAAGGTTCTCAATTTTAGTTTTACCAAATACCTGTGTCAACAGTTAAAAGGGGTGCACATAGTAGAATAAGTGGTTTTTGAGGTACCATAGGTGGAGCTCCTAGTAGTGGACGAGGAGTTGCTTAGTCTGGTAATAGACGTGGTTAGTACTACATTTTTCTTAGAAAACCTGAGGTAGAGGACTCTCATGTAGTCATTGTAGGAATTATCCTAGTTTTCCACTATTCCATTTCAGTACTATTTGACCCTGGGTATATATTATCTAATGTTTTTGCATATTTTTATACTTTTATTCATGTTTTGTATGAGTCTTATGCTATGCCCATTCATGTTTCTATCCATGTGGTTTATTCTTTAGTGGTTACTCAGGTGTACTGATAAAGTTTTATGACCTTTTCAGAGCATGAAACCCGAGTAGACTTGAATTTCCTTGATATGATTGACTTTGATGTCTTATTGGGTATGGATTGGTTATCCCTTTATCATAAAATTTATATAGTTTTCTAGGACCATGACCTTAGTTATTCCTGGTATGCTAAGATTAGTGGGGAAGGGTACTTCAAGCTTATATCTAAATAGGGTTATATCTTTTTTTCATGTTTGTCGCATGGTAGGAAAGGGGTGTCTTTCTTATTTAGCCTATGTGCTTATACGATTGATTATTCACTACCTCACTTGTATTTTGTGAGTGTTGTTATAATATTCATGGACATTTTTCCTATGGACTTACCTAGTATTCCTCCGGGTTGGTATATTGATTTTGCTATTGATGTAGATTAAGGCACCAAGCCCATTTTCATTCCTCCTTATGGGATGGACCGAGTAGAATTAAAGGAATTGAAGGTGCAATTACAAGATTTGTTGAGTAAGGGTTACATTAGACCGAGTGTGTCTCCATGGGGTGCTTATATTATGTGTGAAGAAGAAAGTTTGATCCATGTTTATGTGTATTTATTATAGTTAATTGAAAAAATTGAATATCTAGAATGATTATTGTTTAGCTTGTATCGATAATTTGTTTGATTAGCTTCAGGGTAAATCAATGTTTTCTATAATTGACTTGAGATCTAACTACCATCAGTTGAGTATAAGAGCTTTAGATTTTCCAAAGATAACTTTTCTGATGTGGTATGATCATTAGGTAATCATAGTTATGTATTTTGGGAAAACTAATTCCCCGACAACTTTTGTGAAGTTTATGGATAGAGTACTTCAACCTTATCTTGATTTTTTGTGATAGTGTTCACCAACAATATCTTGATTTATTTTAAGAATGAGGTTGAGCATATGGCACTTAAGGACCATATTTCTGAGATTGAGAGTTGAGACGTTGTATGACAAGTTCTCCAAGTGTAATTTTTATTGGATTCCATTTCTTTCATTTTTCATATGGTGATCTAAGATGGTATTATGGTTGATTTGTTTATTAGTGGAAATGCATTATTCGGATATACCTATTTCTCTTACTAAGATTCAGAATTTTGTTGGGTTAAAAGGTTATTATTTATGCTTCGTGCATGGCTTCTCTTAGATTGAGACACCTTTGACTATGTTGACTTAGGAAAAGGTGACTTTTTAGTAGTTGGATGATTGTGAGAGTAGCTTTTAGAAGCTTAAGGAGTTGATGACTTTGTCCAATATCCTGACATTATTTGAGGAGGGTGTGGATTTCACTGTGTTTTGTGATGCATTTGGGGTCGGTTTGGATTATATGCTAATGTAGATGGGTAAGGTCATTACTTATGCTTTTCACGAAATGTCTATGAAAAGACCTACCCTACTAATAATTTAGTGTTATTCATGGTTATGTTTGTGCGAAAATTGTGGTAACACAAGTATGGAGTTCATTGTAAGATTTTGCTTGATTATAGTAGGCTTTAGTACTTCTTCACTTAGAAAGATCTTAATATGAGACAACATATATGGTTAGAGTTGCTGAAGGATTATTATATCATTATTCCTTATTGTCAAGGTAAGGTTTATATGGTAGATGATGTCTTGAGTCAGAAGGGGGGTGAGTATGGGGAGTGATCTTAGGTGTATTTATACACCTAATTGTCATTTTATATGCACGTTTCGCTTAGTTTTGAGGATAAAATAGCGTGTTTATGTTTGTATTTAGTGATAATTGTGTAAACAGGTGCTAGGCATCTTTTCCATATGGTTTTAGGTGCAATTGGGACAAAATGAAAGATAAAAAAGACCAAGTCAAGATAAGTTGAGATAACTAGTTAAGTCGGTCTATGGAATGTGTGTTCTAGACTATTATTGTTGCACATTAATTGTTGTATTCGTTAATGCTTATTATGAGGTGTTATAGAAGGATTCTTAAGCTGCTTTAGAAAATAAATGAGGCTGCATATAAGCTACATGAAGTGGGAAACAAGGAACAAGTCAGATAGGGAGCAAAGATAGTGGATAAAAAAACATGTTCATGCACTACATGGTGCGTCGTGCCCTCTATTTCCAGATCTAAGTTGAGTGTTAGGCCTCTTACATAAAATCCTCAATATAAAAGTGGTGGTATAAGTGGTGCGTCGTACCTCTCAATTCCATGAAAGGAATGCATACTGTATACCCTCCAAATCAGCTAAAACTTGGTTTTCTACTTGTTTAAGTTAAGGGCAAAGTGGCCGATGTATATATATTTCATGTGGGATATATTATGGAAAACTTTAAGGGTTATATAAGGAAGGATTAGACATACTTTGAAATCTCCTTGGATCATCAAACAATTGGAGAGAACACAAGCATTGAGGGTGTTAAAGCATAAAAGGGTTGCACCACACTATGAGGGACTAGGTCCCCTAACGTCAGTCACTGGCAATAAATCAGTAAAGCATTAAAGAACCTAAAATTGTTTAGGAAATTAAATAACACGGTGATTTAACATGGAAACCTCCTTGCTCAAAGGAGGAGAAACCATGGCTTGCCCTCACAAGCACTCAACAATCCACTTTAATAACCTTTTTTTATTATAGACTTAATTTGAACCTAACTCTAGGCTCCACCTTCTTGTAATAACCCTACTACAAGCCTACCTTGACAACTCTGCCAACAACTCACCTTAATATTGATTAACTATAACCAATATCAAACTCAAGTAACTCTACCTAAGAACTCTTAAGAATAAAAGAGAAATATTACTCTTATGACACGAGTAATTCAATTGCAAACCATGACCTAACTCACGAAAACTCACTATTTTAGTACATATAGAAATTTAGAACTTAAGTAATGTTGCAAAATTGAGTTTTTGCCTCTTTCCCACTCCTCTATTATGACTTTCAAAATCTCACCCATTGAGAAGGATTCTTTTTCTTTTATAGTGGAATAATAATTAGGGCAGAAATCTAATTGGGCCAGGTGTCCTGATGGATACAAGCTCACCTGTATAGTTTTGTACACTAGAAAGACAGAAATGTATAGGATAGTGACAACTATCCTGGATTCATGAAAAACTAGGGACATGTCCCCCTGTTGTCAGTTGATCATTATTTAGATAAAGGTTTCATCCGTCCTAGTGTGTCTCCTTGGGATGCCCCCATGTTGTTTGTGCACAAGAAGGATGGTTCCCTTCGTATATGCATTGATTATTGTCAGTTGAACAAATTTACCATAAAGAATAAATATCCTCTTCCTAGGATCGATGATTTGTTTGACCAACTTCAAGTTACAAAGCATTTCTCCAAGATTTATCTTAGGTCTTATTAACATCAGATTAAGATTAGGGAAGTAGATATCCATAAGACCGCCTTTTGGACTTGATATGGTCACTATGAGCTCCTAGTTATGTATTTTTGGATTGACCAATGCCCCCACGGCTTTCATTGATTTGAAGAGTAGGTCCTTTCGTCCGTTGTTGGACTTTTTTGTTATCGTCTTCATTGATGACATCTTAGCTTATTCTAAGTGTGAGGTAGACCATGCCTATCACCTCAGTGTTGTGTTGAAAACTTTAAAGGATCATTGTTTCTATGAAAAGTTCTCCAAGTATGAGTTTAGGTTGAAGGTCATGGCCTTTTCTTGGTCATGTTATCTCTATTGAAGGGATCATGGTATATCCTCAAAAGGTTGTGATGGTTAAGAAGTGGCCAAGAACTGCCACTCCAATTGATATTCGGAGCTTCTTGGGTCTATCCAGTTACTATATGATATTTGTGGAATGTTTTTCCACAATAGTTTCCCCCATTGACAAAGTTAACCCAAAAGAAAATCAAGTTCTTTAGGTCGGATGCGTGTGAAGGTAGTTTTGAAAAGTTCAAAGATAAATTGACTTTGGCTCTAATTCTGACATTAACCGAGGGTAATGATGGTTTTGTCGTATATGGTGATGCTTCTCGTATTGAGCTTGGATTTGTATTGATACAGCATGGTAGGGTGTGGGCCTATTCTTCTCGACAATTGAAAGTTCATGAGAAAAAATACCCTACTCATGACTTGGAGTTGTTAGCCATGGTTTTTGCATTGAATATTAGTTGACATTAACTCTATGGGCTCCATGTTGACATCTTTTCCCATCATAAGAGCCTTCTATTGTATTTACTGTCATGACCCAATTTCCAAGTCATGATGACACCTACCACGTCCCACTGGTAGGTAAGCTGATACCATAACCTGGAGTTAATGCAATGGGTTACCTTGGTAGGAATATCCAACATAGACCCTATATAAGAACACAATATAAACAAAATATTCCACAACCTAAGATAACCCATATTCAAATACCATTCCCATGACCAGATAGTATTAGTAAAAGAGGATCTAGATTTGACAATAGGAATTTATAACTCAAAATCTAAAATGTCTTAAATAGTATCATACATTCGTCTCAAAAACAAAAGACAAATAAAGATAGAGGCGAAGATGGCAACTCGAACTCCAAGAGCTCACCCTATCTCCGAATGGTCAACGCGGCACGGTCCTGACTCAACGATGACAACTAAAACCTAAGTCTGAACCAAAAAGGTACAAAAGTGTAGCATGAGTACCAAAACATGGGTACTCAATAGGAATCATCGATCCACTGAGCTAAAGTATAATATAAAGATGATATAAGGTAAGAAAATCACTTAAAGTCGAGGTATAGGATCGAACTTGAATCCTTTTCATATCATTATATAAAACAACTAAACTACTAGGACAATAGCAAAACATATCATATCAACATATACCATAATGATCATATAATAGAGTAATTGTTTCGGAAGGATATAGACACATATATACAATAAAAACCATGTATTTACCATAATCAACACCAACCATCAATAGAATATAAAACACAAGAACTTACCACGACATCCCATACTGTTGGGAAGTATACAAAAAAGAACACAACAAAGAACTCGACATGGTTTCCCATACCACCGGAGAGTACACCTAAGATCAAACCATCAATATATTAAGGCACAACTACACAAGCAACTCACAAAAGACGCAGGGTGCACATTGCTACCATGGATTCTTACCGAGGCCTACAAATGTTATCAATACCATAATTTACCATAGCAAAATCTATATCACCATAACATAGTTATATAGTTACTTAATCTCTAATTCATTAATGAACTGCAAGTCTACTCTATATTACCTAATCTCCATATCCATGAAACACTAGTTAACAAGTCTTATAGTTTACTAGTGATCAAATAAGGAAAAACTACAAGTTATCAAAACTATTAATTATTTACCCATAACAAAGTCATTCTCTAGTTAGGATTCTCATTATGTAAGTCATCAATTAGGTCATCACGGCATCAAATACTAGATTACAACTTATCCATTCATCATACCATACTAAGTCTATTACAATAGGAAAGTTACAACCTTAAGGACTAGTTTCCATATTCTAACCAAGTAAGGTCCATCAACTAGTTCGCTAGGCTTCTAAACTACAGGTCATAGTCATTTATTAGAAATAGCTAGTTGTTACATAAGCCACTTTACGAGGAAAAATTCCATAACATAACCATTAATTCAAGTCAAGTAGATCTACTAGGTGAGCCTTTGGTTCTACACAAGCTTACACATACCAATTAGCATTAACCCAATAATAAGCATAAATTACCTCCAATTACCGATTCGAATCGATGAGGGTCACACATCTTATTTAGTGGTTAATGACAAAGAATGAGTATCAATTACAAAGGAAGACATTATGTCTCGAGTACACTAACAATTTATCCACACACAGCTTAACCTTACATATATACATGAACTTATATAAAGTTGCCCCACATAGTATCATAATATCATTACCTCTTCCTAATTCACTGGGTATCATCATAACAGCAACATATCCTCTGGATTCACCGGGTGTCATCATAACATCGATAACTTTTTCATATTCACCAGGTATCATAGTAACATCAATATATCCTTTGGGTTCACCGGGCATCATCATAACATCATTACCTCTTTCGGATTCACCGGTTATCATCATAACATCAACATATCCTCCAGATTCACCGAGCATTATCATAATATTATTACCTTTTTAGAATTCACCCGGTATCATCATACCATTACACACTCCCCCAAGACAACAACATATATCCACATACATAGCTAAATTAATAAGCATACACAAGTTCACAATAATATGGTAATAAGGATGTAAGATACATATACCATCCTACTTTACTATTAATAACACCACACAATATGAGTATAAGTATGAGCATGAATATTCATATGTTATACATAATTGCCACCTTTCCAAGGCTATCCACATTATGACTATAAGATAATCAATCAAGTATATGCATTATCCAACCATCGACTATATGCATAATCCAACAATCGGGTTTAACCATTATACTATAACAATGTAATTTAGACGTTCATTAAGTATCTACGTCTCTAAGGGATTTCATAGTTCAAGATTAAGGCGGTCAAGTACCACTAGTAAATCCCATGAATACCAAAGTTCGCTATCACAAGACTAACTTCTACCCGAAATTAGGAAAAGTTATCTAAATTATACCATAAGGGCTTATCAATCCTTACTAAGCCTATACGGAAGTCTTCTTCAAGCATTCTTTCTAATTCAACCCAACACCAAGGTCATTTCCTAACTAAAAAAAAACTAGGTCAACATACCCTTAGAGTTAAGGAGCAGGATCATTCTCATCTATTAGAGCAACTAAATTGTTCTCGTACTATTCATGAGACTACTAGTAAAACTATCCAAGGTTCTAGGCTAAGTGTCAAGCATCACCCTTTGTAAGTTCAACAGCCTATAAGAGTCAACTAATCCCAAATACCACCATTAAACCATTTATTATCTAAACCCTGCCCAATCTTACAAGATATCAATAATTATACTATAATCAAACTCAATCTAACTACAAGTAAGCCTAACCTACCTTGAATCCAAGAAACTCACAAACCAACAAACATTGCCTTTCCTTTTCTTGAAGCTTCTTCTTCCAAGAGTCAAGCTATCAACAATAGAATCTAAATATTACAACAAGAATAACAATACCCATTATGTCACCATTGTGCCATGGGCTTAAAAAATAATACCAAAAACCCAAGTGGGTTCCACCTTCGAAAAATAAGTTTTCGAGACCAACCCATTGTTTAACTATCATTAGGGAGTTATAACCTAAAATACATCTGAGTAAATCAATCATATTTGTGGCTATAATTGAGCCTCAAATACTTATAGGTTTTAGATCTAGAAATCAAGAATTTAGCTCCAACTAGAATGAATCTTACCTTATAGTTGTAGCAAGATTCAATTTAACAAGTTGTTTAAGATCCTAATCAACATAAAAAGACTCACTTGGAAGATTTTACACTCCATTAGGGTTTGTAGCTTAAGAGCGAGGCATAAAATAGCAAAAATTTTAGGCAAAACAGCCCTTAAATTAGTTCTATCCAAATCTTGGGTAGTGCAGCTATGCCCTTTGCTTTGTCGTAATTGTGGAATTACATTTGCTCCTAGACCTCTATGGTTGCAGCATCTCTTGCTATGCTAGGCATGGCTAAAGCTTGAAACTTTGTTTTGAGCTTTGGCCAATGCCTCGAGATACATCCGAAGTTCGTTTCAAGAAAAAAAAAATATAACCACATAGATTTTGATGTTCCAAATACGTTGGCGATGTTGGATTTTGAATTTGAGGTTGTTTTGATAGAGTTTCTTCTTAGTAGTTAATTAGTACCAACGAAGACTTCGAATTGAAAAAATGGTTCTAAAACCCAAGCAAACCTCCAGGTAACCAATCTATTAGTTCTGCCAAGTCACTAAAGACTTGGAACATCTATAGAGAAGATCTATCAACGAAATAAGAAGAATACATACAATGACCTGAAGGTCCATAACATTTACTTAGAATTAGTTGAATCTAAGGCAAAAGAGGTGGCTTTAGTTGTTGAATGACTATGACATAAGTCTTTATTACCATCCATGTAAAGCTACCTTAGTTGCTAATTCTTTTAGTAGGTTATCCATGGGAAGTTTATCTCATGTTGATGAGTATAAGCAGGAGTTGGTGAAAGACATTTACCAATTGTCTAGTCTTGGAGTTCGACTCTCGTACATAGAGGATGGTGGTGTATTTGTGCATCCGGTATCACAGTTGAATCTTGTGGTTGGGATAAAGGAAAAGCAAACATTAGATCCCTACTTGGTGAAGATTAAGCATAATGTGGGCCAACAAAAGGTTATTTACTTTGGGATTGTTGGTAATGGTATCTTGAGGTTGCAAAGTTAGCTATGTATTCCCAATATCGATTGATTAAGGGAAAGGATTATGGCTGAGGCTCATGGGTCTCGGTATTTTATTCATCCCAATATAATGAAGATGTATCATGACCTTAGAGATTTTTATTGGTGGAATAATATGAAATAAGATATGGCTATCCATATAAATAAGTGTATGGTGTGCCAACAAGTAAAAGTTAAGAACTTGAGACCCAAAGGTTTGTACCAAGAGATTGAGTTGCTCAAATGAAAGTGGGAGGTGATTAATATGGATTTAGTTACGATTCTTTCCCAGTCTCAAAATTAGTGTGATTATATTTAGTTCATTATGGATAGAATGACCAAATCCACCCATTTCTTATTTGTAAGGACTAGTTATTCGGCGACGGATTATGCTAAGTTGTATCTTGCGGAGATTGTGAAGTTACATGGCACTCTGGTCTCTATCATCTCAGATCTTGGTACTCTATTTTAATCTCATTTTTTGAAGTTATTTTAAAAATATGTGAGAACTAAGGTGTGCCTTAGTACCACTTTCCACCTGAAGATGGATAGACAAGCAGAGAGGACTATCCAAACGTTAAAAGATATTTTGCGTGCTTGTGTGATTAATTATGGTGGTATTCGGTACGACCATTTTCCTTGGTTGAGTTTGCTTATAACAATAGTTACCACTCTAGAATTTGCACGATTCCTTTTAAGGAATTGTACGACAAGAGATGTCGATCTTCTATAGGGTGGAAAAGTTGAAGGTGATTCGTGATAGGTTAAAAATCACCAAAAGTTCTATGCGGATGTGTGGCATAGGGATTTGGAGTTTAATTTTGACAATTGGGTATTCTTAAAGGTGTCTCCATGAAGGGAGCAATGCAATTTGGTAAGAAGGAGAAACTTAGTCCCGATTTGTTGGTCCCTACTTAATTTTGAAAAGGGTTGTCAATGTTGCCTAAGATTTGGAGTTTTATTATAGTTTGAAATCCATCCACCTAGTTTTCTATGTCTCTATATTGTGTAAATATGTCAGTGATTCTTCGCTGGTTGTCCCTTTGGAGCATGTTAGTGTATTTGACTATTTGTCCTATGACAAGGTCCAGGTGAGGACCTTAGATCATCAAGTTCGCAAGTTGTGAACAAAATATGTGGCTTCACTGAAGGTTCTATTGCAAAACCAAAAGTTTGAGAAAGCTACTTGTGTAGTGGAAGAGGACATGAAGTCCAAGTATTCGCATTTGTTTTCCATTTTGGAGATTTATGCTTTAGGTATGTGTTAATGTTCTTAATTTGATCTATGTATTTGTTATACAATAGGTTTAATTACATAAACTTTAAATTTATCTAATGGTATTGATAAATATTAGGTTTGAGTCCCAAAGTCAATAAAGTCAATGATTAATTGATAATGAGCTTAGCATGTGCCTTAACGTTATTGAATGTCTCGATTTCAAACTTGGTTAAAGATTAGTTGATGTGTAGCAATGAGTTAGCTCATGTTTATGCTTACCTTACCCATCATTCAAGGACGAATGATCCAAGTGGGGGAGAATTGAAACACCTAGATACGACTCTAGCCTTTTAGAAAATTCCCTTAGTTGAAGTTTTTGGACTAGGTATGACTCCAGGGTACTAGTCGTGCCCTTGGATATGACTTAGTAACCCCTCACTCATATACTAGGTAGTGTGGTAGGGGTTACACACTATCCAATATATGGTTTAGCCTCCCCATGTTTGTATGTTAGGGTACAGGTGGCACACTACCTAGTCGTATGGAGTGTTTGTCTCGAGCTAGTGGACACTGTCTTGGGTATGGTTTGGGATACGGTTTAAGGTACCATTTATACCTTAAGATATTATTCAAGTTTGATAGGTTGTACCTTAGGTAGTGTAGGGTTCCTTGCTGAGGCCTAGGGTACAAGCTAGGGTACCACTGCTACCCTAGGTTACAGTTTAGTCAAGTGACTCGTACCCCCTGGGAAGTCACTTTTCGAATTTTAAGCCAAGGGCCTTATGGACACTTCCCACCCCAAAACCCTTAATTTCCCTCACTATATAATGTATTTTGGCCTCCTAGCACTCATTTGCAAGACAAAAACATTACAAATTCTCTCTCAAACACACTGTTGAAGATTTGGAGGCTAAGGTTCTAAGGGGAGTTCCTCTAGTAGTAAAAGAAGTCAAGTTTTTCTATAAATTATGTTTTATAAGGCATGTTACAATTTCCTTTGTTTCTAACTCCAAATATCATATTTTTTAGACATGTATTATGACTTGTAAATTATGATTTTGAAATCAAATATTAAGGGTTTTGATGCCTAGTGTTGAGTAATGTTTGCTCTTGCTTAGACTTCAGTTAATACTTGATTTTTGTGATTATTTGTACATGTAGGTACTTGTTGTTTTTTGGTTTAACATGTGGTTCATGGGTAACCTTAAGATTTTTTATTTCTACTTTAGTTTTGACCTTGGTAAAAGTGTTCCCACAAGGTGTTTATGAAAATGTCTATGACAAATATATAGTCACATGTTGATGATGTTTTAAACTAGGGAAATGGTCCAATATGTATGAGAGATTGGTAAATGGTATTATAAAGACCTTGTTATCCATGTAATTTTTCAATTTAAGATGCCGATGGTTTTATGGCTAAAAGTGTTAAAAGTCCCTAAATAAGAACTTGAATTGTGCTTGAACTTAAGAGTTGCATAAGAATGCTAATGAAGAACGAATGATTTTGTACGGGTCTTAATGATCATAATTTGACTTGAGTGATATTTGAAACTACTTTATTGGCTTATTAAAGTTATTATTGGATATGTGATTCATGAAGACCTTGGGGTCAAGTATGATGTTGAATTATGGCTTAGAATGGTCAATTGGGTTAAAGTTCCCCAGTGTGAATGGTTCGATGTGAATGCATGGACAAAAGGTTAGTGTCCCAATATCAACATTAATGGGCGTGATGGTTTGTGGTTAGAGTCCTCTTGCGAGATAAAATGGCTTGTAGTTAGGGTCCTCATGCGTAATGGAATGGTTTGTGGTTAGAGTCCACTTGCTTAATAAGATGGTTTGAGGTTAGAGTCCTCTTAGTTGATATAACTTAAGCAGTGAACGGTTAGACTAATGCACTTCATGATTCGTGTTTGAGTTCTTTGAAATGCATGTTGAGGCCTTTCCATCTTTGACACTTGATGTATCCATATGTATTTTCATGTATATGTGTATAAGTGTGGTGGCTTATGATGGTGTGACGACATATTAAATAATAACACTATTTTAGCCTTACCTTTGAGTTACATGCTAGCACTCCAACCTCTAACTATCTCTGGGCGCTGGACCCCATGTGACACAGAGGCCGAAGCATCTTCTTCTCGCCCTTCATAGTGATTAGGTGTTTGGGTGATTCGAGTGTTGACATCAAAGAGGTAAGCTTCCATCTTTTGAAAGCACACATTTCATGGTCTTCTTAGCCTGTATCATAGACTTATTTTTGATTCAGTTTTGCTATTGTCGGGGGCTTGTCTTGACATATTATTGACTCTAGATTTATAGAGGCTTATGGATGAATGTGGACCTGGGTGGTTGGATGTTAAATATTGATATTATCAAATGTCTAGACTTTCTTAAGATAGAAATGGTAGTTTTGTTTTGCTATCTTATTATGTGTTTGAAGTTTATCCAACGCTCGTGTATTGATATGATGGCTAAGTGAGTTTGACGGGGCAATCTTCGGTCCTCATTGGGCTAAGATGCCCATACGACAAGACCCAATTTTGAATCGTGTCACTAATACTATCGATGAATGTTCCCCCTATCACTATGCATCTTGTTTTCCCCTATCAATATATCATGAAATATATGGTCTGGTCCCTTGTTATCAACTAACATCTAAATTCTTTCACTATGCTTCAATGTCGCCCCCCCCCCCCATATCAATGTACCTGTACTCATCAATTGACATTAAGTTCATTTTTTCACCTACAACATTCAACATTCTTCCCCCTGTCAATATGTCATCATTATTCACAAGCATTCTTCCCCCTATCAATAGGCCATTCAACATATATTCCTCCATATGCATTTCAATAGATCATGTAATACATACACGTAGTACCTACCACATGCATTCAGTATTCCTGTTTTTTGGCATCACTGAAAAGTGATAATAGTAAACCAAGAGTAAAATAAGCATAGTTAGTTTACTCATGGCCACTAGGGAAATACTAACATAAAGAAGAATCCTTAAAAAAATAGATAAGACACACAAACATGAATTCTTCATTGTTGAAAGAGAACAACACCATTATAATATGCCAAAAAAATATAAAAGAACTGTCTTCAAAAACCATAATAAAAATAGGAACTGGAAACAAACACAGGGATGAAAAACTGACACAGGGATGATTGGATTCAGGTATAAAGGGTCTTATAGGAGAAGGATTTGAGCAACAACTTCATTTTGGCAGCCTCAGTAGCATAATCATCCAACAACTATTTAGTGGGGGTCTTCACTTCTGCGTTCAGCCCTTGAACCTCACCAGTAAGTTCTGCAACCTTGCCTTGGATCCTTGCATTTTTTTGCTACAAATTCCTCAGTGGCAATAGGTTCTTTGAAGGATAACTTCTAATTCTGCATCTTCAAGTGCACTATTTCAGCACCCTTAGTAGCTAACATAATCATCATCTCCTCCATTTCCTGGCTTAAAATTTCTTGAGCATCCAAAATTTTTGAAACTTGGGACACAGTTCCTACTTTTCCTTCTATGTATTTATTTTCTACCAATGTTGTTAGATTGAACTTTTTTTGACTAATCCAGGTGTTCCTTTAGTCCCAACTACTCTAAAGTGGTCAAACACCTTGTTCAAGAAGTACCCATAAGACATACTATATTTCCCTTCCTTCTCATGGTTGACTTTATGCATATGCTCTAACATTAAAGTAGGTAGACATATCAACTCGAATTTGCTCAGAAACTCTATTAGGAACAAATCAATAGCAGAGGAAATGGTCTTTTTCTCTGACTTGGTCAAAAGTACCTTGTTCACAAATTCAAATACTAAATTGACTCACTTGTAAGAAATTTCTTTTTCACATCAGCTATTTATGCCCCTCCCATCTTTGAGAAATCAATCATGAACTCAGTTGAGGATTGATGTTTTACAATAGTCCTCACACCTAAAATCAGCACATCCATAATATTTCTTAGTACCTCTTCATACAACTTCATTTTCTTTTCTTGCACTTGGGCAGTCAAACTCAACCCATCATCTGAGAAATCCGTTGTATAATAGAATTCTGTTACTTCTTTAAAAAACCATAGGAGTTATTTCCTCTAGGATGTGTATCCATCCCTGATATTTGACATATTCCACCAACTTAATCAGGTCAGGTTTCTCATAAATTCTGAGATTAAATACTCTCCTAGATAGTACTTTCTGAGTTTTCAAAATTTTATTCCGTTGCTATCTAGACCAGTCCATCTTTTTGTCCTCTTTCTTATTCTTTTGTAATCACTGGTTATTTTTTTTCAACTTCTTTTCTCTTCATCGAACCTGGTACCTCAGAGGCTTTTCTTACAGCAATGTGTTTCTTCTTTATTCCTACAGGGCTACCAAACTTAGAACGAGAGGATCTGGTCCTTCCTGAGACATGAATTTCTTGTCTTTTTTTCTTAGTTACAATAGCAACATTAGGATCAATGTCCTCATCCTTTCTAACCTCTATAACTTAAACATTCTCCTCCTCCATTACAACAACTTTTTTCAGTCTTCTTCTCTAAGTAGTAGAAGACTTGCTAGCCTTTATAGCATCTGGTAACATCTTTTTTTTAGATCCTCTAGTGGAATACGATCTAGAAATCTTCAATATAGTATCAAAAACCTTTTACTTTCCTTTAATTCCCCTTTGTTTCTTCATAGACCATCTTAGAGGTGGTTTATTTTCATCCCCTTCATCCTTCTTATTTGGAGGTAGCACCATTTCTTCATCCTTTGTCACCTCATCCTCTTCACTTACTACTTGTTCTTTTGTACTAATAGAACTTTCCTTGGGATCATATGCAAGTTGAAGTAAATTTTTAGCTACCCAATTTATACCAGTGGATTGAGCCAACCTCTCCACAGGTATTTCTTCATCCCACATTTGAGCAAAAATAGGGTTTCACTTTGGGGAGTAAGAGAAGCAGTATTTATAGGGTTTTTGAGAGTTTTGATTTTTTTAGTTCTTTAGAATAAATAAGGATTTAATAGTCTTCAGGTAACTTTGTTCTTCTAAGGAAGAAGGAACTTGAGATTGAGGGATTTCTTGCTCAATTAGTGAACCAAAACCTAGATTTAGATCCCCCATCAAGGTAGACACAACAAACATTTCTATAGTTTTGAAAGTTTCGACTTAGATAGACTCATTTAGGGGTTCTAAAATTTTTAAGAGGATTTAGTGGGTAGAGTTGACAGAAGTTTTTATTGAAGGCTTAGAGAGATGTCTTCTATGGTTTTGGGTGTTAAAGAATCAGAAAAATTGATAAGGGATTAGTCTAATTGATTTACTGAGCTTTATCGACTTCAGGATATTTAACAGGGGTTGAGGAGGTGGGAATATCTACCATTTTGAATTATTTTTTTTTGAGAGAGAGAATAGGACCAGTTCAAGTTTAGATATGATGGACAATTGAAGAAGATAAATTGAGTTAATTTTGGAAGAGAATAAAAAGGGATGAAATTGATTTACTGCTTAAGTGATATGACAATTGTCATTAAGAGGTGTCTTTTTGAAAAAAATGATGTGTTTGTTTCTAATAAGTGTGAGTTTTTACCTTGCTAAGAATTGGCAGCTATTACACAGAGAAGAAAAGATGCAGCTATTACAGCTATTTTGTTTTGGTACTAACCTTGAGAGATGGTACCAGGTCCCTCTCTTTCTTAAAATCCTAAATTTCTATAAGTCATATCTATTCTTTTCCAAAGCTATTCCTATGGGTGTATACCTACAAAGGTATGGTACTGAGTTGGACCAATATGCACCTACTTTATGAAGGATACTTATCTCCTGATCATAGCCAATTTTAGGGAGAAGAACTGATTCATGTAGTAGGTCAGGTTAATTTGATCAATTCCAGCCTTAACTTGTTAGTTTCAGTATACCACTTTATTCCAAAATTATTCTGTCAATATGTCTAGGGACCAAGTTGCAGACTTAACATCATTTAAATTACCAAGGTTCTTTTTGCATTGCATTGAACCAGTCAGCATCCTTCAGAACCTCTTTATAATTTTGAGCTCACTTTGGGACAAGTATGTTGAGAAAACCATTAAATTTCTGATTTGACCTCTTGTTTGGACTTCAGTCTCCAATGGTGGGGTGAGAAGATCTATTCCTCTAGTATGATCTTTTGAGATAAGTTTCACTAGGACTAGGTCCCTAAATATTTTTAATAAATTGTTCTTGTTGTTCTTCAAATAGAGGTGGGTTCTGTTATTGAGATCCTGGATCATCATCACTCTTATCATTATCATCTTTAATATTTACCTCTTGACCGTTATTTTCAGCAATACCATCCCTTTTGAACATGAATGATTTCTTCAAATTCTGAATCATCATTATCATTTGGATTTACCATATTTCCCGACTCATCAAATATCATATGCACACTTTTTTCATCACACAGAGTTCCTTTTGTTGAAAACTCTGTATGCGTAGCTTGATAAGTTATAGCCCATAAGTACAGCTTTATCTGAGTTTTCTAGGCAAATAAAATAACAAGAGCCTCGTAGATTTCATCCTTGGTTCTTAAGAGTATTTTCTTGGTGAAACTGGAGAGTCATCTACAATGACAAACACATATTTCTTTTCTCCATTACTTTGGACTTGTTATCTACAAATTTCAGCGTTGGCATCCCACAAACCAGGTCTCTTAAAATTAACTTGTTCAGTAAAGTGGGCTTTATATATCCCAATCTTTTGTACCATAAATCAACATCTTCACTTTGAATGCTTAAGCATATTAATTGCTCATCAGCCACAGACTCGAAATTAGTCACACACATATTTTTGATTCACGTGGCTTTTAGAATTACTCTCCCAGACTTTAAGCTTTATACAGTGCTTCCATCAGATGATAATTTAACTTTATTACCTTTTCCAAATGAGATACCTCAATCTTGAAGTATCTTGAGAGAGAGAATTCAGTCAGACTTTCTAGCCATATATTTTGAACATTAATTATCAATACAATAGTTCTAACTGTAATCCCTTTCTGCCACCTACAAACAAAGTCATATGATAGATTTGGAAACCCATTTGAGTTTAAGTTTTGGAAAGACAATAGTGTGATTAAATCTTTCTTGTCCTATCTAGGTAATGGGAGCTTCTTCATATTCATCAAAGGTTTGGAGCCCCTAGGATAGGCATTCCCTTGTTGGATAGATCTAACACTGTTCATGCTAGCTCTAAACCAGCTTTGATAGTTTTCCTTCATCTGACCATCTCTTCCACAATGAGTAAATAGAGGTTTATGGACCCTATTTCTAATATCATGAATAGCTTTCCCTTGAGACCCAAGTGATTAGGTTTGATACTGATATCCAAGCCCTTTACTATTATTGACACTCTGACCAGTTAAATTAGAAAAGATCGGAGAGGATGTGGTCTATTGTAGAGATTTGTTGAGTTCTTATCTTATACGGTCCAGGTCCCTTTCTAATTCTTTATTCGTATGGAGTGCTATCACAAGTTGCTTTTGAGAATCCCTCAATTTTTCTTCAAACTCAATCTAAATCCTTGAAGCTTCTTTTTTCCCTTTGTCATCAGTATCATTTATTTTCTCTAGTTGACTTACCAAACTCATATTTTCAGATTTTAACTTATCAACCTGTTCCTCAATTTCAGATATCTAGAGAATCAATTAATTCAAGCTCCTAACTCTCTAGTATCTCTTCTAGAGCATTTTTCTTCCCTTTATCATCACTATCATTCACTTTCTCCAATTTACTCACTAGACTCAAATTTCAGATTAAACTTAGTAACCTGTTCCACAGTTTCAAATATCTGAAGAGTTAAAGAAATTAGTTCAAGCTCCTGATTCTCTACCTTCTATTCTAGAACATTTTTCTCAGTAGTCAGTTCACACATAGAATCAATCAACATATTAGAAAGCTTTTTTTATCTTTCTAGCAGAGTAGTTTTCCAAGTTTTCTTTAATATCAGAAAGAGTTACATCATTTTCTTCTTCAACTTTAATTTTTTCCTTAAGAGCAAACAAGTAATAAAAAGTCACTTTCTCATTCTCCACTGCAAGCATGGAAATATCTTTTTGTTTTCCATCTTCCTCATATTTACTAGAATAATCTCCCTAGACAGTTAAGGCCTGCTTTACTTCAAAATCAGTTGTGGCCTTTCTTTTTGATTTTACAGGGACTTCGTCTATATTATTTCTTTCTTCACCTCCTTCCTTGAGATATTCTTGATTTTTTATTTTGTGCATTGGATATTCCTTAATGAAATACTTAGGCCTTTTATATTTGTGCCAAACCTCTATAGTGGCTCCTTTTTTGCTGCTACTTCCTCATTTTTTAAACTGACAACTTTTCTTCATTGCTCTTACAATTCTTTTTGTCAAATAGGCAACATCTGTGTCTTGTTCACTTGAATCAGACCTTGTAGCCTTCAAAGCCAGATATTTTTCTCTTTTTTCTTTTTCTTGTCTCTTCCTTGTTGCTTCTTGAGCTCATGACTTTTCAAATTACCAATAAGTTCATCCATTATAAGAGTTTTCAGGTTTCTTTCCTCAGTGATAGCATCCACTTTACTTTCCCAAGATTTAGGAATAACCCCCAGAATAATTCTCACTTATTTGTACAAAGGAATTACTTCTCCTAATCGGTGCAACTTATTGGTGATTAAAGTGAATCTTCTATACAACTCTTGGATAGTTTCTCCTTCTTTAATGGTGAAGGTTTCATATTGAGTAGTCAGTCTATCATCTTTTGAATCCTTGACATCAGTGGTTCCTTGATGAGTAGTCTGAAAGCAATCCTAGATTTCTTTAGCATTTTCACATGCGGAAATCTTGTTGTATTTATTAAGCCCTATGCCAGAACCTAGCAGTTCCTTAGTTTTATAATTAATCTTAACTCTTATTTTATCTTCATCAGTATACTCTCTCCTGCTTTTAACAACCATTCTATTTATGTCTCCTTCTTAGACCTCTCTAACTGACACATGAGGATCATCCAGTATGACATCCATCAGCTCACTATCCTCAGCCATAATAAAGTCATACATCCTTGTTTTCCACCACCCATAGAACTGCCCATTAAGTCTAGGGTTTTTTGGTAGTTTACCCTTCTTCCGGACTAGGTGGATAAAACATGATAACCATATCACTCTAGGTGTAAGCATTTTAGAGTGTTCTAGAAATGATACAAATTGTTAAAATGTGAAAGAGTTACACCACACTATGAGGGACCAGGTCCCTTGAAGTCAGTCACAGGCAATAAATCAATAAAGTAATAAAGAACCTAAAACTTTGTTGGAAAGTAATGAACATGATAATTTAATTTAGAAACCTATTTGGTCAAGGAAGGAAAATCCACGGCTTTCCCTCATAAGTGCTCAACAATCCACTATAATAAACTTCTTTACTACATGCTCGATTTGAACCTAACTCTAGGCTCCATCTTCTTGTAATAACTCTACTACAAGCCTACCTTGACAAATTTACCAAGAACTCACCTTGATATTGATTAACTCTAACTAATATCAAACTCAGGTAACTCTATCTAAGCACTATCAATAACAAAAGAGAAACATTACTCTTATAACATGAGTAATTCAATTATAAACTATGACTTAACTCGAGAACACTCTCTCTTTCAGTACATAAAGAAATTTAGAACTTGAGAAATGTTGCAAAATTGAGTTTTTGCCTCTTTACCACTCCTCTATTCTAATTTTCAAACACCAATTGAGTAGCATTATTTTCCTTTTATATTGGAATAATGATTAGGGTAGAAATCTGATTAGGCCGGGTGTTTTGATAGGGATAAGCTCACCTACACAGTTTGTTGCACTAGAAGACAAAACTACATAAGATAATGATAGCTCTACTGATTCATGAAGACCCAAGGACCTGGTCCCCTGTTGTCATTGGATCATCATCAAAACAAGATATAGAAAATGGCTCTATATTATGTTTCCTAGTCCTAGTTTGAGTGGGAAACTAGTTTGTAAAGTACCTAATCCTTTTGGGTCATGGTTATCATCACTTAGAGGATATGTAAGCACATAAACATTAAAAAAAGGAAAAATGTATTGTCAAATAGAACCACATGAATTCATAATACATCATAAGTCATGGGAGTAAACAATACCCCATGGAGGCTAGAATAAGTGTTCTTGTTTTGTAACTTTAAACTCTCTTACTTTTACTTGTTTAATTAATGTCTTATGGTTGTAATGTAAGACTATGAATGTATAAGAAACCATTATTCTAGGGTTGAGACTACATTAAAGATTGTGAAATTTGGTTTTATATTTGATTTATAAGTTTATCACTTCATGCATTTGTTCTTATGTTCTTGCACTTACTACTTTAATGATCTTCTATCATTAAGGTAAATCTATAGACCTATGTGAATTAACTATAGGAGCATATGGATGGAATAAATAATATAGAGAGTGTGGATATTATCTTTATTAATTAAAGGCAAATAGTAAAGGACTAATTTGCAGCTAGGAGAGTGATATACCCACTAGCCCCACTTGGTTATGAAATTGGAAGATAAGAAATTGCATCTTAATTAGAGATTCACATCCACACTTAACAATGAATTCGTAATACTAATTTGGATAAATGACTTAGAGGATGATCATTTCTGAGGTATACTATCAACCCCATAAAATAATAATTATCATGAACATCAACACCGGCTAGAAGCCATAACTATGCATGATTGTAAAGTATATCTTGACCCTAGGATCCTCCTAATTACTATTCCTACCCTAAGTTGTTAGTATAGTTCATAGTTAGTTTATACTTTAAAACCATCATACTTTTAAATTTCACTACTTGAATATGTAACTGAAATTAATTTAGTAGAATGGATGGTTAAAAGACAAGTCTTATCGTTTCAAAATCTAGCTCTGCATCACTTATTTTTCCAAAGTCACAACATTTTTTTATACCATTATTTGGGACTTTGGTGTTAATTATTTATCTAGATTAGACTTTTTCTATTTATTTATTTAAGTTATACATAGTTTGCTTTTGTATAGAGTTTTTTTGATTTTTTTTTAATTTTCTGTCACTCTTCCTGATATGTGGGCTCGTGATAAATATTGGTTGGTTGATTTGTATTTTTTATATTATTATGGAGAACATCATTTCAAGATTAATTGTCATAATATTCAAAGTAATGGATTTCGCGCACCTACCCAATCCTTTGGACAAACTATATATCATATATGTGCTGGACAGGATAGCCATTGGAATAGTTGTTCCCTCTTTTATGCCCCTCCCATGAACTCTTAGTATGATCAGTCTTGTGTTTGTGATGCTAGCAGGAATAATAGAGCTAATGATGCAGAACATAAGGCTTACCTTATTGATTTGTTAAAGTAGATACTAGAGAAACAAGCACATCAACTAAACTAACTAAAGGAAAAACACATAGCTAGAGATAGACTAGGTTCTCACCTTATAGAGCTGTATTCTAGGCTAACACTTTGACTAAACAACAAAGTGTAGTCTTATCCAACACTAAAGAGGAACCCTTGATAGAAGAAGAAGGGAGTCACTACTAGGAGAAAACTACAATAAAGAAGACATAGTGAGCCGGGTTGGATAATGGAACAAGCAAAACAAATCAAATTTCATCCATGTATCTAGGATAGTCTCAAAATTATGGTAACCCAGATAAAGCAGAGGAGATATGAGCTCATACAAGAGGCTATGCAATTTGGCTAAGAAATCTGACACTTAAAGTCCCAATCATATAAAATATTTGAGATAGTTGATATACAATAACCAATTTTTGTGGATATTAGTCATCCTTGGGAGAGGGAAGAAGCATTTCAACTAGTTAATAACCATTCTTTGATTGATGTTGACATTTAGAAGGTGAATAAGAGTAAACATGTTATGGATGGTATAGGTTTTAATATGGGATGTGTTGGGACTCATTCAAAGCACTTATTTACATTATGTTAAGCTGCTAACATGTCTTTTAAGTCACCTAAACTAGTGTAGAAGTGTGTTGATGAGGAACAGTAATCCTACATTCTTTAATTTTTACAAGACAATAAAAAGAACAATATGCCTCACCTCAGGTCCAAGCAGTATAACATGCATCATCCATTACATGGTTTATTCTTCTTTGTACCACAACCTTATGAGTAATGAAAAAGGATGGATGCGATTTTAGGGATGAAATTCATATCCTCAAGATGGAGGAAAAGGTTGTTGGGTCATGTCATGATGCTAAAGTTTCTTATTGGAAGAAAACCCAACATGTAATAAGAAGTTTCTATTTTTATTTAAATTTTTTATTTAGTGTCACTTGCTTTGGCTGATTGTGTTTTTGTAGATTTAGTTAATGTTTGAGTATCAAAAGATCATAACGAAAGCTAAGTATGAGGTTCAAACCTCTTGATGGCAAAAGTGAAAATTAACATGCTGCTAGCTAGGCCTAGAGGCCCTATGTAGTATTCTTAATCCTTATTTTTTATTATTATGTTGGGGACAAAGTATGAGTTTAAGTGTGGAGTGGGGAATCTTTCAATTTATGTTTAAGGTAAAGTAAGCCATATAAATCTTTTGGTTATTTGTTTATGTATGGGAAAAAATTGAAAATACAAAAAGATTTTCTTTTAGTGGTTAAGTTTTATTTTTTTATTATTTTTTAAGGAGCACACTTCATCACCCCTTGGTTTTTATTTTTGGTTATTTTTAGATGGGTGGACTATTGTATCTTTTTTTAATGATGAGCAGATGACTACAAGGGACTAGGTACCTGGATGTCCAAAGGTACAATACAGCTGGCATGCTTCTACATAGTTTTATCCTCTAGTGTAAGAAACTGTGCAAACTGTGCAGATGTTTTTTGTACTATTGAGTACACCTGGTCAAATTATTTTTCAACCTTATTCATCACTCATCTATAAAAGGAAAAGGATTCTCCTTTATCAAGAAACTTTTGCATACTCAAAATGAAGAGCTAAAGAGTAAAAGGGAGGTAAAAACTCAATTTCTATACTTGAAAAGTTCTTATTTTCTTATGTGCTAAAATATCCAATGTTCTTGAGTCCAGTTTGAACTTGTAAATGAATTACTCAGTCTATAGAACTAATGATCTTTTCTTAGTTCTTTGAGAGTCCTTAAGCGAAGTTATCTAAGTCCAAAACTCGTTAAAGTTAACCAGTTTTGATAGAGTCTTGGCAGAGCTATCAAGTTGAGATTATAGTAGAGTTACCATAAGCTGGAGGACCCTAGACTTAGATTTTGTGGAATCTATAAACAAGAATTTGATTATAGTGGATCTTTTTGTGCTTGTGAGGATAAGATGTGGTTTTTCCTCCCTTGAGTAAGGGGGTTTTCACGTTAAATCTTATGTTATTTACTCTTCCTGCATTGCATTGTGTCCCAGGTTACGTTACTATGGTTTTTACTTGTGAGAGACTTTGAGGGACCTGGTCCCTTGCAGTGTGGTGCAACCCCTTAGGCTTTAATAATTGGTATCAGATCTAGAACAATCTAAAATGTTCACACCTAAAGTGATTTGGTTAGTATTATTGCTCTACCAAATCTAAAACAAGGGCAATGTACCACTAGACCAACAAGATTTTAGAAAAAGTATTATGGGTGGTGGAAAACCAGGATGTTTGACTTCATTATGGATGAAGATAGTGAACTTATTGACATAATTCTTGATGGCCCTCATGTTCCAGTTAAAGAACTCAAAGAATGAGAAATAACAAGAATAGTAGTAAAAAGCAGGAGAGAGTATGATAATAAAGACAAAAAGAAAATTGATAAGAATTACAAGGCCAAGAAATTGCTAGTTTATGGTATAGGGCCAGATGAATATAACGAGATCTCAGCTTATGAAAATTCCAAAGAGATCTAGGATTGTTTGAGGATTGCTCATAAAGGTACTGCTGATGTGAAGTATTCTAAAGTAAACATGTTGACTACAGAGAATGAAAACTTCACCATGAAAGAAAGAGAGGCCATCCAATAAATGCATGCATGATTCACTTTATCACTAATGAGCTTCGCTACTTAGGAAATGTGATTCCCTTATACAAACATGTATAGAAGATTCTTGGGGTCCTTCCTAAGTCCTAGAAGAGCAAAGTCAATGCTATAACTGAAGCAAGAAAGCTAAATACCCTCACTATGGATGAATTGATTAGAAACCTAAAGACTCATGATCTCAACAAGAAGAAAAAGCTACAAAAGAAGGAAGTTAAAAGAGAAATATCTTTGGCATTGAAGGCTTCAAAACATAGTTCAAGTTAAGATGATACTGATGTTGCCTATTTGGAAAATAGGATGGTTAGATCCATGAAGAAGAGTGGTCAGTTCCAAATAAAAGTAAGCAGCTGTAAAAAGAAAAATAATGTTGAGGTGTGTCAAAAATGTAGGAGTTCTGAGCACTTTATCAAAGACTGTCCAATGCAAAAATTAGATCATCAAGAGTATATCAAGACTGAAAGTGAAAAAGGAAAGAACAGGGACCACATCCTTAAAAAATCAAGATAGAAAACTGTAGTTGAGTATGTAGTAAAGTAAGCTCTGGCGGCATGGGTAGATTCTTGTAGTGAATTTGATAAAGATGATAAGCCATGAGATGTGTCTATGTTAGCAGTGGATGATAATCTAGTTCTCTATGATTCCTTTTTTGCCTTTATGGCCAACAAGAAAATGAAGAAGAAAAAGAGGTAACTCTTTCTGACATTAAGGATAACCTAGATAACTACTCTGCTATGAAGATACAAAGGATGCTAGTGTATTTATAGATTTTTTATGTTATTTAACTACTAAGAAGAATGCTTTAGAAGAAATGGTAGATAACCAAGAGGTTGAGTTGATTGCATTAACCCTTTAGATATCTAAAACTAAAGAAATGTTCTCCAAATTGAAATCTGATAATTTGAGTTGTATGAGTCAACTAAATAAGGGAAATGATTTAGATGGTAAAGAGAGGAAGGAAGATTCAAATCTTCAGATTGATCTTGAGAAAAAACTGAGGGATTCTAAAAATCACCTTAAGTCTGCACTATACTAGAATAAAGAGTTAGAAAGAGACCTGGTCTATATGAGATAAGAGATCAACAAGTCTTTTAAATGGAATGATTTTTCATAGATCCTCTCTAATTTGACTAATCAAGGTGTTAATGATGGTAGACTCCTGGGCTATCAAGGAGAATTTCAACCTGTTGGATCTAAAGGAAAGGTTGCACATGGTGATAGAAGAAAATAGTAGAAACTCTTGTGCACTCACTGTGGATGAGATGAACATTTGAAGAAGTCAACATTAGATTAAGACTAAAATGAGAAGTACACTATATGTTCAGCAGTAGAATGCACATACTAATGAATTCGAGTTTCTAAAAAATGTCAGAAAGAACTTTCTATCTAGATGGACCAATAAGGATTTGATAATACCATTGTCCTCATACTGGGAACTCAAGTTCAAGTGGTTTCCAAAATCCAATGTATGATAAGGATTTTAGGTATGAGAAAAAGGATTACAAGCAGGAATAAGTTATTGATCGTATGTGTTCTAAGATCTGACTAGATTCTCTCTCTCAAAACACTTCAAGGTGGAACTGTCCTATTTTAAAGAGATGATTTCAAGTGACCTAGTCAAAAATTAATTCATTATTAGAAGAAGAAAATTGAGTTAGTATATGAGAAGTAAAGTCGGGAACCTAGTCCTTTAACCTGTTCTAAAGAGAAAATTGAAACTGCACCTGGTAAAAATACACTGACCTAACATTTGAGTCAGTGTCACTCCTTAAAATTGGCTATGTCAAGGAGAAAGGTATCCATGATAAATTAGGTGCATGTTAATCTAACTCATTTTCATACCTTTTCAGCTATACACCCATGGGAACAACTTAGAAAGATGATAAATATAACAAGCAAAAATTTAAAAATTCACTCAAAGAATAAGGACCTGGTCCCATCTTAGGTTAGTACCCATATAGGATAATCTAATAATAATCCTAAAATATTGTATAAATAGGCCATTTGTATTTCCTCCTCTACAAAAGTAGTCAGTTACTTTTTACAAAATTAAGAGTCAAACTTAATAAGTTCCGATATGTGATTTCAAAAATGACTTCTTTTAATAACAATCGTTACTTCTCTAAACCACTAAATTAGACTCTCACTCATTCTTCTTCAATAATTTTAAATCATTATCCTAAATTAGCATTCCTCTCTAAACCCAACTGGTCTGATTTTATCTCACTCACTCTCAAAATCAAATGGTTGATAATTCTACCTACTAAACTAAACTAAAAGTTCTGAGGTAGACCATACTCCATAAAATTAGGATGAAAATTCCCACCACTCTAATCCTTCAACAAAAAAGGTCAAATAAATCATCATCTTGAGTCTCCAACAAGAAAATAAATCAACTTTACCCTCAGAGTTATCTTTACAAGGTTCAAAACCTTTAAATAAGTTAGTTTCCGTAACCTTCCTCAACCCAAGAAATTTTGGTTCAACCTATCATGGTAGAGGATCCAAATCAAGGATTTGGGTCACCAATTGAACAAGAAAACTCTCAAACTAAAATTCCTCACTCCTTAGAGAGCTCAAAAGCACATGAAGAATCTCAGATCCCTGGGTTGTCCAAAGAATTCAAAAGGGTTTATACTTCTGAAGATTTATAAGAACCAGGTTTTCCTACCCCCCTTACATTCAAATGTTATATTTTCTCGAGTATTCGGTGAAAAAATACAAGTAAAAAGGGTGAAAAAATACAAGTAAAAAGGGTCGATATTTCTTGCAATGAGAATTGGGTAGCTAAAAATCTACTTTTGCTTGTGTATAATACCAAGGAAAGCTATGGTAATGGAAAAGAATAGGAATTTGGTATTGAGGATGAAGTGAATAAAGGAAAAGATATGTTGTTACCTACAAATAAGGAGGATAAGGAAAATAAAAATGAAAGGCGTCCGAGATTGTGAAGAAACTAAGGGAAAGTACAGGTAAGGAAAAAGTAGAGGACTCTAAGGTGAAAGTGACTAGATCCAATTATACAAGGGGATCTAAGAAAAAATTGATGGAAGATTCCTAGAAGGACAACAAAACTTCAACTATGTAAAAAAGAAGGCTCATAAAAACTACTGCAGTAAAGAAGATATTGAAGTTATAGAGGTTAAAAGTGGGAAGGACATAAATTTTGAAATTGTTGTGGCTACTAAGGAAAGAAGAAAGAAAGTTCATATTGCTGAGAGAACCAGGTCCTAATAAGAAAATAGTTGTGATTAAAAATTTGAGTAGTAGTCACAAAAGAAGTAAAAAAAAATGAAGGATGTGGCTAAAGAACGAAATAATAAAATACTGATAACATAGAAGGTTCTATCTGGAAGAACATTTGATTGTAAGATATATGAAAATCCTGGAATGATAGATCTAGTTGAGTATGTCAGATACAAAGGTTGGCTGCACTTTTTTGAAGAATTTGCCCTATAGTGTTTAAAAATAAAGTTAGGGAATTTTTTTACACTATAGAATTCTCAGAAGATGGACTAAGCTTGAATGACTAAATACAATAAAAGGATATCAAACTGGATGATGATATATTAGGAAAAATCTTGGATGTACCTATTGTAGGTGTGAGAGCTATGGTAAACCAACAGCCAATAGATAAGATTATGATTAATGTCTCAATGGTGGGAGGGACCTCAACAGCTACAATGAAAAAAGTTTTTAATTATTGAGTTTCAAATGGTATTTGAGTTCATCATTAAATTTCCATTGCATAGATATGAGAAAAGAGCCATAGCATCAGTTGTTGATCTTTTTTTGATTGAATACTTGAGCAAATTTGAATTATTAAGTCTGCCTGCTCTAATGATAGAGCATATGCACAAGGTGATTCAATAAAAAATGACATGCGATGCCATATGGTTATTTCTTAAATAAAGTGTTTAAGCATTTTGGTGTGGTTGGAACTAAAAGAACACTAGGAATGGTCAAATATATGTTTAGTCTGACAACTCTAGTAGAGAATGAATGTGTTAAAGGAAAGGCTGGAACAGTGTCTCAAGTGTTTATGTTTTTGTATGCTTAAGAAAAGTTGGGAAGAGAAATTGAAGAATTGTAAATCAAGTTTTGTTCCAAAGATGCTGAGATAATGCAATTGAAGATAAAAAATCAACAGTTATCTTTTGAAGGACCAACTATCTTTTGTGCCATAGAAGTGGCTGTGAAAGTCAAGGACTTAATGTTGAAGAAAAGGTCCTCACCAATTAGTTATTGGATGCCTATTCTGCTAAGAGTAAAAGAATGGAGTTGTTGATAAAGTCTCTTTCCCCTAATCCTTCCTTTACCTGAATCCTATTATCTATTTTCCCTCATCATCCCTGTGTCAGTTTTATGTCCTGATTCTTATGATGGTTTCTAAAGACATTTGTTTTATGTTGATTATTTTAGCTTGATGTAATGGTGCTAACAATGAATTAATTTATACATGTGTGCCTTATTTGTTTCCTTTATTTTAAAGTTGTTTTTCATGTTAGTGTTACCCCAGTGGTGAGTTAACAAACTTGTGATTATCTTTTCTCTTGGTTTACTGTTATTCATTTTCCATGATGCCAAAAGAGGGAATACTGACTTTATGTGTTAAGTACTAGGTGTATATGAAGGAATGTACTGATGATGTTAGGGACTAGGTACCAAGTGTTGCATATGTGTGAAGATATAAAGGCATAATAATAGGGGGAGTGTGTAAATACACTAAATGAATAATGGTGCATGATGACAGGGGGAAGAAATTGAAGCTTGATAGAAATTAGTGCATGATGATTAGGTCCCTATGTTGTATGATGGTGTAAGCATGGTTTTCATAATACGGTGGACATTCATCTTCATTAGTGGTAATCACATTGATTAAATGTGATGGATGACCATAAGCATTAATGCTCAAAACTCTGTGGTTGGTTTTTCATCATCAAAAAGGGGGAAATTGTTGTATATTATTTTGATAATGAGTAGATGACTACAAGGGACCAGGTCCCTGGATGCCTAAAGGTACAGTAAAGTTGGCACACTTCTGCATAGTTTTGTCCCATAGGGGTCGTTTGGTAGAGTGTATAAGAACAATGCAAAATATAGTGTATTAGTCATGCTTGCATTAGTAATGCTTGTATTAGTTATGCATGTATTATTTCTTATACATTGATTAGTTTGATGTATAAGAAATAATATATCTTATATAATTCTGTAAAAGAAATGTTTATTTACAAAAATACCCTTCTTTGACTTTGTACACTTTTTTTGCAACAAAGTTCTTTTGTCATCTCAAACATATTAGTATTGTTGAACTAGTATATAGAGATTTAGGATTAATTTCAAGACCTTCGCTTTGCACAGGAAATGTTACACCGACGGATTAACATAGTTGAAACAAAAATAAAATACAAGATGTAAAATTAACAAATAGACTCAAGAATTTTTTAAAATCTTTTAAAGACCCTCGAAGCAAAGTAAAAATATGTTGCGGTTATTTAAATCAACTATTCATTGTTGTAAATTAAAAGAGTGGGAAAATAAATTGTGAAATATTTTGAGAAAATTCATAGTTGAAAATTAAAATGACGGGAAAAGAAATTGTGAAATATTTTGAGAGGGAAATTGAGGGGTATTAAGGTCATTTTATAAGTTAATGCATGTGTTAAAAGTATTTGTATTTCTAATACATAGGAAATGGATTTTACTGCTAATACATATTTCAATACACAATCAAGTGTATAACTAATGCTTGCATTAGTAATACATAGAAAAAAAGTCGTATCAAACAAGATAACAGTAGTACACATTAACTAATGCATGCATTATATTTTCCAATACACTCTACCAAATGAACCCTTAGTGTAACAAACTATGCAGGTGTTGCTTGTACTATTGCGGACACTTGGACCAATTATGTTTCAACCCTATTCTTCACTCATCTATAAAATAAAAAGGATGCGCCTTCATTAAGCAATTTTTGCATACTTAAAATAGGAGAGCTAAGGAGTGAAAAGGAGAAAAAAACTTAATTTCTACATTGCTCAAGTTATTATTTTCTTATGTACTAAAATAGCCAATGTTCTTGAGTCTAATTTGAATTTATAAATGAATTACTCAGTCTATAAGAGTAATGATCTTTACTAATTGCTTTGAGAGTGCTTTAGGTAGAGTTGCCTAAGTCCAAAATTGGTTAGAGTAACTAGTGCTGAGAGAGTCCTAGCAGAGTTGTCAAGTTAAGATTGTATGTAGAGTTACTATAAGCTGGAGGAGCCTACAATTAGGTTTTGTAGAGTTTGTAATCAAGATATTGATTATAAAGAAGATTTGGTTGCTTGTGAGGCCAAGCCGTGGTTTTTACTCCATTGAGCAAAGGGGTTTCCATGTTAAATCTTGTGTTTTTTACTCTTCGTGCATTGTATTGTGTTCTTGGTTGTATTATTGTAGTTTTTGCCTGTGAGTTACTTTGATGGACTTGGTCCCTTACGGTGTGGTGAAACCCCCCAGGTTTCAACGTAGACCTATGAGCCGGCTATCTTTTTTTGTTTTTAAGGAGTAAATTTAAAATTTTTAGTCATAGTTTAGGGACTTTTCTAGATAATGAATGGATGAAGACTGTCTTAAGGAAAATTAGTCATTAGAATTTGATTAATAGAACCTTTTGACTAATTTGATATTAAGTGATCTTGTTAGGATACATGGCGACATAGTGTAAGTTGCTTTAGAATTGAAAGCATGTTGAATGAGTAGAGTGACTATGTTTGAGGCCCCATAGGCTCATTTATATGACTCTTTTTTAACTATAGCTAAAATTTAAATTCATGTGATTGCTTGATATGAGATAGGCATTTATTTTACTATTCATGTTTTATATCTTGATTTATCGACCCTTTATCTATGATCTTAGTTATCCTTATTGAGTCTTTAGTGTATTATTTGGTAGTCTTATATGTAGCTTTTTTCCTTTCTTTCAATAGAGCATAATTTGATCAAAAAATCCTTAGTGTTTTAGTTGAAAAATAAAGTTCATAACGAGTGTAAAATTGACAAAAAAAGATATTTCAAAGCCCCAAATTAATAGCTATTGGTGTGTTGAAAAAGTTTATATGTTGTTGGTAGGGACTAAAGTACAAAATATTTAATATGATTTGAAAATATAACCAAAAACTCTCTACTAATGATGTGTAAGATATCATAAAGAGAGAGGCAAAATAAAAGAGAGTTGTAGAAGAGAAAATAGGTGGAAAATCGGTGGTTGAAGAATGAGATACATGAAAAGCATGGTGCATTAAAGAACTTGAGAAATATAGTCACCATTTTTGACCAAAGTAATTTCTACCAGTCCCTTAGCCTACATACAGCCTTTAAAGTCTTACTTGATCTTGATCCTTTATATTCTTATATTAGTTGAAAACTGCACTAGGGAAATCCTAGGGTTCATGTTATATTACATGTGAATTCCTGTTGCGAGTGAGCGTGATTCTATTCTTACACCCTATTCTTGTGTAAATTATGTATTTCTAAGTGAATTGGGTGACTCTCTTGGTGAGAGAGACAAATATTTGATGAAAGATGGGTAAATCATTTGAATCCTTCATTGATTAATTTCATGAGTTTGATATTATTATAGAGTAAATTCTTGAAGCTAGAACGTCTTGTAGTAATATTAATGTGTTTTCAATTGTAATATAACCTTCTCAATATAGAACTTGCTTTTGTGTAGATGTTGTAGTTCTAGCTTGAGTGTCTTAGTTCAAGTTTTAATGTTAGAGTATTCTTTGATTGTGATTAGTTAGTTCAAGTAGTGATGTTAGAGTATTCATTTATTGTGATTAGTGCAAACTATTTTTTGAGGATGAACAAGGCTTTATGTGTGGGGTGATGATCGTAGGAATATTTATACACCTAAGTGTCATGATCTACATGTGTTCAACTTAGTTTTGAGGCTAACTTAGGGTGTTTTTGTATGTATTTATTGATAGATGTGTTATATGGTGATAATCCTCATGTACATATGTTTTTAGGTGTAATTTACACAAAACAAAAGTCAAAATTACAAAATCAAGATTAAACGAGAAAACTCGATAAGTCAGTTTAAGCTATGCATGTTCTAGTGTACTCTTGATGAGCTTTAATTGTTGTATTCACTAATGATTATTATGAGGTGTTGTAGGAGGATATTCAGGCTTCTTTTGAGGCTAAGTGAGATTGAACACAAGCTACATAGACTGGGTAAACATGGAACAAGTTAGACAAGGAGGAAAGGAAGACAATGGATGAAATGGCATGTTCTTGCACTAGATGGCGCACCACGCTCTCCATTTCTATATATCATATTATCATTGTTCCTACTGATGAGATAAAACCACTATAAAAGTGTCACTATAAGAGGCTCATCATGCCCCTCAATCCCAAGAATGTGTTGTGCGCTACACACCCTCTAAATCTGGCTAAAACTTAGTTTTCTATTTTGTTTAAGTTGAGGGAAAAGTTTTCAATGCATATATTTCATGAAATGAAGCTTATGAATGACTTAAAGGGATATATAAGGATTTATTATTCATACTTTAACATATATTTGGATCATGAAACTATTGTAAAGAACCCAAGGCATCCAGGGCTCTACATTAGGGTTCCTAGTCCTAGTTTTAGGGGGAAACATGTTTGTAATTATACCTAATCTTTTTGGGACTTGGTTATAACGAATTGTAGTCTATATAAACACCTAAAAACTTTGAAAATAGGAAAAATACATTGAGGAAAAAACTACACAAATTCATCACACAACACAAGGCTTGGGAGAAAACAACACATCTAGGAGGCTAGAACAAGGGTTCCTGTTTTGTAACTTTAAAATCTCTTAATTATAATTGTTTAACTATTGTAGTATGATCTTAATGTAAGGTTATTAGTCATAATTAACCCTTATTCAAGGATTGATAGTACAAATAATATTAAGGTTATGAGTGGATAAGTAACCCTTATTCAAGGATTGACGCTACAATCCAGATTGTCCAGTTTGGTTTTATATTTGATTTATATATTTATCATGTCATATGTTTTTTCTTATGTTCTTGCACTTACTAATTTTTTTATTAGCTACCATTAAGGTAAATCTACAATCACAAAGTGAATTGACCATAGCAGCGGAAGGACGAAATGAAGGCCGTAGAGAGTGTGGATCCTATCTATATTAATTAGAGGCTAATTCTAAAGGATTTATATGAAGTTAGGATAGAGATATACCTAGTGGTGCCACTTGGTTAATAAATATGAAGATAAGAAATTTCTTCTGAATTAGAGACTCACATCCTAACTCAATGATGTTGTTGTGATGCCAATTTGGATAGATGACTTAGAGGATGACCATTTTCAAGTTAAATATTAACTCAATAAATCAACAATAATTATGAACACCAACACAATCTTGAAACCATAACTATGCATTATTGTGAAGTATCTATTGAGTAGAGGATACTCCTAGTTATTATTCATACCCCAAGTTATTAGTTTAGTTCATAGTAAGTTTATACTTTTAAACTATCATATTTTTAAATTTCACTATTTGACTAAGTAATTAGAATTAGCATAGTCCAATGGATGGTTAAACTATAAGTCTCTATGGGATCAACATTCGGCTCTTAAAAAGCCATTATACTAATTTCTAGACTACATTGTAATGACCCTTTTGGTCATTTTCCATATTTTCACTTATTTTTGTTATTAGAATTTCTGTATAACTACCTCAAGTCATTTATAACTTGTTGGAACCGATATTTTAGTTACCGGATATTTCAATTGATTTTTAGATACAATTCCCTATTTTGAAGTTTTCGCTAGTTCCAAATGGCCACCGGGAAAAAAATTTAGTCAAAAGACCTTGAATGCAAATTTTGACTATTTCAACAACTCCCAAATATGGATTTTAGGCTGGTTGGACCTTTGTTTCGGGAGACTCAAATCATCCAGGCTCATTTCGACCTATTGGTCAGAAAGTTAAAAAAATTAAAATTAGGTGTTGGACCCATTTTTTTTGTCAAAACGACCTCGGATAGAAATTTTGATTATGCCATTGATTTTAAAATATCAAATTTATTTTGGTTACATAGTTCGTTTGTGTATACAAGGTTTTAAATAAATTTTGAGGGCTTGGCATAAACTTGGAAAAATTCCAAGTCTCAGTTGTAACAGGTGCATCCGTGATCGCGGGCCACAGATCATGATAGCGATCTAGCAGCACCAGCAAGTGTTGCAATTTCCACATATTATATTGTGAATGTGACTTTATGGAAAATCAACCAATATCATGATCGCGATGGGGAATATCGCGAACGAGACATTTTTCCCTAATACCATGTATGGTGTTTGCGAGACTCGAGTCACGATAGCAATACATGATCTTCTAGAAAGGGTATAAACACCCCATTTTAGTCCTTTTTTTTCATTCCTTCATCCGTTCTCTTGAGACTAAAATCTAACTAATGACATAGCTTAAAATTGAGGCTTGTGGGTGCTTTAGGAGCTTGGCTAACACATGTTTTTGTGATTCTTCTTTGATTTGTGGTAAGATTTCACCCTTTTCATGATAGAATTTTCCATTTATTGTTCAAAATTGCCTAAACCTTAGAGGCTAGATTTTATCCCCAAATTAACTTGAATTTTACCCATTTTTAAAGTTAATGACTCCATGAGCATAAGGAAATATTACATTGGTTTCAGAAATATGATTTACATAAATGGGACCTGCATGAGATTTGGTGTGATTTTCTTATCCAAAGCATAATAGTGCAATATGGGTTTCATTATTCTCATATTGATGAGTAGGATGTGATTTTGAAATCTTGACATCTTGCGGAAGCTTCTCAAAAGGAAAAATTCATTCTCTAGTGGTTCTTATGAGCTTTTATCGGCATCCAGGTAGGCTAGGTTTTACCCCTTATTAGATTGAGATGCTTCATAGTATTTTTATGATTTTGTGTTAGATTTGGGATGTGTTTTAGATGTTGGTGTGATAAAATGTAATACTTTGGTTAGTTAAACCATTTAGGCTATTTTGGATAGCGTTTTGGGAACAATAAGCCTATTTGATCATACCTTAGGTGAAGTTGACCTTGTAAACTCTTGTTTAGAATAGAAGTATCTTAGCTACTCAATCAATGATGAGATTGCCTTAGTCACTTGATCTTAGGATGAAGCTTACTCGAATTGCCCTTACCTTACGTGGAATTAACTTAGTTGTTCTTAATTGAGAGTAATTGCTATGTTCGGGATAGTTATGGCTTGTACAACATCTAATAGCAGATTTAGATACCATATCCTAGTTTTGGGTAGATACTTCTTAATAATGGATTTTGGGGATATAAAAGTAGGCTCTTCGACCCACCTTAGGACAAGATTTGTGATAATTATTCAAGACCTTTAGTACATTTATGTACGTCTAGAAAATATGATATTTAGATGCCTTTATACTTAATGGTTATAATGGGTGACGTCAGAAGTAATGCTTAACGATTATTCTATGACCTAATAAATGATTAAGATTATGATTCGCTATTAAATACATCATTAATTGGGCTGCCAAATACACTTTTGAATAGGTCTTTGATTATAAAAATGACAAAGCCATAAATTATGCTATAGATTGAGATAATGAATGAGATATTAACTATGCTAGTGAGAATGTGTATCAATATATTAGTGTTTACGCTATTGTTCATGCTAGAGGTCATGCTTAATAACTACTTTGGTGACTAAGTTATTGATTATGCTGTGAATAAACTATAGATTATACCATAGATTAGCTCTTCATTAAGCTATTGATAACCTATCAATTATACAAATGACAAGTTATCTATTATGCTAATGATAAGCCATTAATTAGTCTATTGATAAGTTATTGCCTATGCTTTGGTAACATGCATTGATTATGGTAGTGATCATGTTTATTGACTATATTGGCAAAAATGTTATGGATTATGCTAAAGATCATGCTTAATGATTATATTAGTGATTATATTAAAGATCGAGCTTATTTACTATATTGGCAATCATGCTATTGATTATGCTAGAGTTCAAAATTTTGATTATGATTATTGATCATGTTAAGTAACTATGCTAGCGGTTGTGCTATTAAATACTCTAATAACTATGCTATTAGCCATGATAATGATGATATGATTATCGGTACAAGTCAGGATATTGCTTATGCTATGAACTATACAAATACTGGTTCAAGTCACGATAATGATGATGTTAAAATATATGTATATGGCTATGATATTGATGATCTTGCAGTGATTATATGTAGGATGATATCAATGACGATATTTATGAGGATGTTGTAGAATATCTATACTATTTTAAGTTATGATATATATACTTATTATACGATGATGATATACTTATTATGATATAATGACATTGGGTGTAATATTGATAAAAGTGATTTTAGCTGAGTTTGGAAATAAGAATGTGGTATGATATAAATGGATTCTAATGATATAATTAGTTGATAAATATTGGTTAGTTGATAAATAATGACTATTTAATAAGTGATGATTAGCTACTATATGAGAATTAGTTGATAAGTAATGTTTAGTTGATAAAGTATGATTTATTGATACTTGAGGGTTAGTTGTTTCATGATGATTAATTGATAATCACTGATTAATTGATAAATGATTAATATGGACACTCGATTGTTATAGTGTGGTATGATTGGTTGAATTTTAATTGTATAATGAGAGTTAATTAATGAAGGTGGTGGGTTATTATATCTTATTTGTACCTTCCGGGCTTATGGGGGCTTGTGATGGGTTGTTTACTTTTCCTCACTAATTGGCATATGGGAGCTAATTTAGTAGTTATGATTGTTTGTATTGATGCTTCACTTTATGTTATTTTTTTTGGTCTATTTACTTATTTATGTACAATGATGTTGGAGTTACATTAGGTTTTTCTATGCCTTGTCTTAGTTATGTTATCTCGCATTTTATCATACGTATATCATGATTTAGCTCAGTCAACCGATGATGCCTACTAAGTACCCGTAGTTTTGGTACTCATACAACACTTTTGTACCTTTTTGGTGCATATCCAAGTACTAATTGTCATTGTTGATCCACTTTCATGTTGTATTAATTTTTTGGAGGTAGTGTGAGCTGTTTGAGTCAGAGTTGCCTATTTCCTTCTATCTTTCATGGTTCAGTATATTGTTTCAAGACAGATGTTAATGGTTATGTTAGAGCATGAGTTTTATTATTATTAAATGCTCTTGTACTGGCTCTATCAGTTCATAGAATGGTATTTATGTTTCACTATCTTGATCTATTTCAAATACTTTGATTATTTTGAAGTTATGTTGTTGATTTTTCCCTTATGTTGGCATTTTTCCACTATGTTAACCCATTGTGTTTAACTTAGAATTAAGATTTAACATACCTACAGGCAGGATATAGTAGGTGCCATCATGACTCATAAATCGAGATGTGAAAATTGGTATTAGAGCATAGGTTTCACAAGTATTGTTGGTACAAGAGCGTCTTGTAGAGTCCTACAGATCAAAATAATAACTTTTATTTCATATCTTCGAGAAGCTATTAGGATATTCTTAGTGTTCCTTCACTTTTTTCACTTGTTTCGTTCTAAGAGTCTGAGTTGGTTTATAGAATATTTCTTTGATTTCACTCTTTCGCAGAGAGATAGGACACTTGCTACCGCTACATGAGACGAGGGTCCTAGGACAAAGCCTAGGGATATTACTCTTATCGTGGACAACCCAAAGGTCTTGGAAAGCCTAGAGATGTGTCCCCAACTAGGGGCCAGGAAGGCGGCCTTCACCAGACTCTATTCCTACTCCTGAGCTAGAATTCTTCTTTCCAGCCAATAGTGGGCACGGGACCAACCAGGCTCCACCAGGCTTTATTCCTTCTTCAGTTCTAAAAGATGCTTTGGTTCAGATTATGGAGTTAGTTAGTGGTGCATTTTCTGATAGTGCGTAGTCTACAAAACAGAGTGGTACGAAGGTGGGGGCGCGGCCTGAAGCTATGGCTCCCAGAGTTGAGGTCCCTCCTACACCAGCAGTTACTCAACCGGTAGTAGCCTATCCCATGGTTTCTCAGCCAACTATGTCTATTGAGGAGCAGAAGATATTGGGTAAATTCTTAAGATTGGCTCTGCCTAAATTTTCTAGTACTCCGAGTGAGGATGCAAATGAGTTTTTGATTGCTTGTGAGGATAGGCTTTATAATTTGAGCTTTGTTGAGACTCATGGTGTAGATTACACCATATTTTAGTTAGACTTAGCTGCTCGTCATTAGTGGAGAGGTTATATGGATTCTAGACCAGCTGGATTGTAATACCCCACATATTTGGGCTAGAATTAAAACCATTGTTTCTATATGATCTAATGATTTGTATACAAATATATGTTCTACGATCATTAGCCTAGTATGAAGAGTGTTTTTGAGGTGAAAAATTTCATAGGAAACACTTAGAGTAAAGATAAGTTAAGAGTTTTTGATTCGATCAAATTTTTGTATTCGATCCTACAAGGGTCAACTTTGATCGTGTATAACTTTTGGAATATTTGGGATTTTGGATCTTAAAACCCTCTACATTATAGATAAATATTTTCTCTTTCCAACGCTCTGATTTTGCCTTATTCTGATACCAGAGAAAAAAGTTATGAGCATTTTCATGAGGAATCGGTGAGGGTCCATAATTTTGATGTGGCAGAGACCTTTTACTCTGCAATTTTTAGTATGGCACCTACCTTATTCAAAAATACTAAAATCTGCTTCTTTTCAGTTTTTTTAGCGTAAACTGGTTATTTACGTCTTAAACTATCCTATAACTAATAGTAATGTGAATTGATCATCCCATTAACCCAAAACATACCAATTACATAATCCCTCTTCTCCCAAATCCTCAAAAACACCAAATAAGGGTTCTTCTTCAAGAATTCAAATTCCAAGGATCTAAATTCATGCTTCTCTTGAAGAAGTCAATAAATTCAGGTATGTGGGATATTTATTAATGGGTTCCTTTCACCCATTGAGTCCCAAAGTTTTCCCAGATTATAAAGTTTAATTCTGTTGTGATTTAGGGTTCCATGAAAGGTATAAATTCCATGATTTCCTCAATATAATTCTTGAATTCTACCATGAAATAGTGTTCCCTCATAATTTCAAGGATTCTTCTGTACTTTAATCATGATAATTCATTACATTAATGAAATTATTGGACTCTTGAGTTTAAGTCATCCATTTCTTATCATGTCATTACTTTGAAATTATCATATTTAATTGTATTTTTAATGCAGGTAAGTTATGAACAGCCGATACCTAGATGATTATGCACACTACAGTTTTCAAGATTTCAAGTTATTCATACCACGTTTGTACCATGAAATTTATAACTGTTTAATAATAAACACTCACTATAATTATATCATACTAAATATATGAGTTAACATGTTCATGATTACTTAATATTATGCATGCACTGTTATTTTTAGAATTCCATATTTGAGTATATCAGTATCATTGTATGCACTAATTTATGCTTCCGTGTCAGTTCGGTTGGGAGTAGAACTTAGCACCAAGCTAGCCTAGGGATGAAAGATCACCTGCCAATATAAGACTGAGACCTTTAGTAAAATTTCCTAAGTTCCAGAACTACGTAGTTGGTGTAGGTTATGAGATGACCCCTGCCAGTTTAGGACCCACACTCTCTTTGGGTTCACTCATAATTATAGGACTGACACCCTAGTCCTTTGGGACATCAACTTTGTGGATCCATACATTAGTGTCAGTACCCGTGGTAAGGTATTGACACCCTTCCAACTGGAGTTACAGCTTGGAGTGCAGTTAGCTTAGATTGGCGCATGTCGGTTGTAGTTAGATCCTATAGTTTTAGTTCAGTGTTTAGATCACATCAGCTCAGGTTGGCATTACCAAGTGTTCAGTTTATCAGTTATTCAGTTTTATAGATTATTTTAGCATATACTTTACTTGGATTTGCACTCATTTTATATATTCATGCATTCATGATCAATATTCATACATGAACCTTAGTACGATTTTACAACCTATCCAGCTTTACTTGAGATTTACATATGATACTCATTTTTCTACCATTTTCTAGCTTACAGAAATGTTTTCATCTCATGATATAGAAATTTTAACAAGTCTTACAGCTTTAACATATAGCCATGATTTAAATTCATAATTTAGCAAATAGCATATGTCCTTTGTTATAAAGCATGTTTTAATATTTTTCATAATTATTGTATATCTCACATACTCAGTACATTCCAAAGTACTGACCACATATATCCATTTGTGGCTACATTCTTTCATAATGTATGTACTAGAGGTAGCCCATATATTTAGGTCAGACAGTTCATAGTATTTAGCCAGCAGGGATGTGTTTTTTTAATTTTGAGGACTCAAGTCAATTGTATTTATCATAGATGGTCAATCAATATTTGTAATTTAATTTCCTGTCTCTCTCAGGTATCATTATTATGAACTTTGATTAGTTATGTATGGAAATAACTTATCTCAGGTGGATTATGCTTCCGCTTAGTTATTTAGCATTTATATATATATTAAATTAGTTTCTCAAGTATCATACTAGTACATGGGTTTATTTGGGATCACTTATGGTTCTAAGCATAGTATTATGACTAAGGGGTAGTCTCGGGTCGTGATAAACTTTATATCAGAGCACAAGGTTCAAGTTTCCTATGAAGCCGTGCCTAGTAGAGTCTTGTGGAACGGTACAGAGATGTCTATACTTTTCTTTAAGAGGCTATAAAGAAATTAAGAAATGTTTCCCTTCTTTTATATCTTCGATTGTGCTATAGAGATGTTCTTTAAGAAACTTATACAGATTCTTGTCTTGCTCCATTCATGCCAAATCTGCCTTATTCATGAGGTAATAGAAATAGTAAAGCTTAAATTCTTGCAGATAGAGTTTTCTCAAACAATCCTTACAAAATCCCCACAGATAGTTATGGGATTACATATGGGCTCAAAAGAATCCCGTTAGTGCGTTTAAGTTCAAAACTTTGAAAGTGTTCGTTTTTATTTATGAAAATCTTGCATTAAGCCAAAGTCAGATATTCCCTCAAATATTTTCTCAGAATCCTATGATTGTATATGATCTAGAGTTAGAAGCACGAATCTAGAAGCTTAGAAACAGTAAAGTGGGGATGGTGTTTATCTGAATTTAGTAGATTATGTATCGATGAAGCCAAAAGGGTGTTGTTTAGTTTGTTTAATAGCACTTTGAGAAAGATTTCTCAATTAAGAGAGACTTAGAGTATGTTAATGCTTTATTCGTGATAGAGATTAGGCAGTTACCACAATGATATAGTAAATTGATAAGGTTGAGTATGTTCATAAACTTTTGTGTGGATTAGTGTTTCATGCTTCCTATACCATAGTAATAAGTGGGTATTAGAGTATGATAAGTTCTGTGGATATCTATGTTAGGTGCTAGAATCTAAGTTTGAATTGTGGATGACTAAGCTAATAAAAAGAAGAGTTTGAAATTCTAGATGGTGTGAACTAAGAGTATTGTGATACTCCCAAATATTATAAGTTAGTAAGTGTTTAGGTTATCATATGATGACTATTGGGGCTATACAAATTTAAGAGTTTATCTCAAAAAGAAGTACTAGCAACGGGTTTTAATCTTTAAGATATAGTCCTTCAGGGTGAGTTTATTATTTATGTGTATGGTTATATCTCGGACTCTAGAGTAGACTTGTTGTAGTTTAATTTAGAGTTTATTAAAGAGGTCCGCAGACTTAGAGTAATGGCTTAAATCTAAGGAGGGATGATAGAACAAGGAACCAAGTCAGGTTTTCAGATTCTAGTAGTGATGCTAGTGAGTTCTAAAATAATAGCAGGGGAGGAAGGTACCTAAATCATTCCTATCTTGGTCTAATTTCTTTTGTAATTCCGTGATTATAACATTAACTTATGGCTTACCAGTTATCTCTATGATCATTGCTCATATTCATGCACTTCATAGAGAATCATATATATTCCCAGTTCCTAGTATAAGGATTTCCAATGCACTCAGAAGCACAAATCATATTCCATGAATTTGTGATCTCCAAACTAAGTTCATAAAGCTCATGACTCATATAATCATGCTTTATAGTATGCTCAGTTTCCATAACTCAGGATACACCCTTAATGACCACTGAAAATTTGTCCTCAAATTAGATCCCTTTAATGAGTCCATGCCGTTGATACTCTATTTCTTAGGCCTTAGTTAAGTGTCAAAGTTATGCATAGTATTCTTTCATGCTTCATGATATTATGCTCTATCCTTTCAGTGACCTCTCCTTATATAAAGATAGTGGTGATGGAAATGAATGAATAATGGTTTAGATGGGAGAGACTAAATATTTCTTTTGGGGAAGGATTGTTGTATACTTTCTTTATATAAGGTATAAGTGTGATCAAATATGGAAGCAAAGCTTTGGTATATGTCATAGTTAGTTGAAAATTCTATGGGTGTCTTCTTGGTAATATTGCAAGAAAGTTATTATTGATAGAGGTATTAGAGAATATGGGAAAATTCCTAGGTGGTTTGGTTGTCTTGTAGTTCATGCATGGTTATAATGATAGGCTTGAATATCATGTTGGTATAGAAGTGGATGAATGCATTGTACGCTAGTAAATTCTTAGTAAGAGGTTATAGTTAGTTGTTGAAGTGGTAAGAAGTATTATTCTTGAAATGAGAGCTGTGGAAACACATAGGATATTGAATCCATAGTTTAGACTAGTATTATGGTGTTATGTGGGGTACCTTGTGACTTTGAGTAGGCTTAAACATAGTGAGAGAATGTAGTTCAGCTCAGAATTTAGTAGATGGAGATATCAATGTCCATGTGAAGATTATAAGTGGCGTTAAATAAAAATTAGTATTTAAGAGGAAAAGGATATTTGATGGAGTATTTGAGAAGTGGGGCGAAGCTTGAAAGTTAGCACTTGCATTGCCTAAGGCAAAGTAATTTTGTCCTAGCTTATGTTTTGTAGGCCTATATTCCATGTTAAAGAGTTGTAGCCATGTTGTGATTCCTTATTCAGATATCATATTCAAATCATGCCCAAAATTCTTTGCTCCCTAATATTATTAGAACTTCTTAGGAATAGCATTGAAGATATACTCCTATTGAGCATAAAGATTCAGTATGGGTCAGTCCATATAGCTAGCAATTAAGTTTAGCAATTAGACAGATAAGCTTCTATAGTTTTCCAGCATTCCATCTAGTCTTATTATCTGAAGTTTCATGAATATAGCTATTCCATGAGGTAATTTATTCACATCCATGCAAATTACAAATTCAATTTGGTCCATGCATCATGTTTCCATTTCAAATATTTAGTCATGATTAGTTCATAAGTCTTTAGTGCATGATCTTAGTTTTCCTTGTATTCCAGCTCAGACATTGTAATACCCTACAAGCTCCTAGATAAGTTTTCAACTATTTTTCAAGTGTTTAAAGGACCCAAAGCGATTATGTCAAACCATAGATAAGTCTCATGACCATTCACTATGACACCTTCAAAACTTCAAGCAATTTTATTTTGGTCTACCAATGTTCAAAACATTGCTTTTTTTATCTAAAATTAATTTAGGTATGTTAATAAGGTGTCTCAAAAGAGTTTCAAAATTTTCAGATGAGATTTGAGGCTATTTTTATATTTCAGGGCAGTGTGCCTCTGCAATAATATTATGTCATGGAGGCTACTCCCCGCAATAAGCAGTGTGGCATGGAGGTTAGCCTACGCGATAGGCAGCCTGCCACGCTGAGGTGCAAAATTTTGTCCAATTTTGATTTTCTCACATGGGGTGAGCGGCTTTGGATATTTACACCTGGTATGACCTTAGTCCAGTTACCTCATGATTCATGCTTACATAATGTGCTTGGTGATGCCGTGAAGCCCTTTTTCTTTTGATTCCTACACGTGTTTTGTAGGAGGAATTCCTAACGTGAAGCTACATACTTTATTTCATACTTCTAGAGCTTCAATAAGTACCTATCCATTATCCGAGGAGGAATTATTTAAAGGGGGAGATAATGGAACAACCCACATGTTTGGGCAAGAATTTGAACCATTTTTTTTACGTGTATAAACTCTAATCCAATGATTTGTATATGACTATATGTGTCATGATCATTATCCCAATGTGAAGAGTGCTTTTGAGGTGAAAAATGTTCATAGGAAATACTTAGAGCAAAGTTGAGTTAAGAGCTTTTGATTCGACCAAATTTTGGTATTTGCTCGTACAAGGGTCAATTTTGATAGTGTATAACTTTTGTAATATATGTAATTTTGGATCATGAGACCTACCAAATAATAAATATATGTGTCTTCTTTCAAATGCATCAAATTTTGCCTAATCTGATACCTGAGCAAAAAGTTATGAGCATTTTTGTGAAGAACTAGTGAGGGTCCATAATTTTGACATAGCACAGACCTTGTGCTCCGCAATTCTCAGTGTGGCACGGACCTGGTTCAGAAATGGTAAAACCCATTTTTCTCTTTTTTTTAGGGTAAACTGGGCATTTACATCGTAAACTATCCTATAACTAATAGTAACCTGAATTGATCATCTCATAGCCCCAAAACACACTTATTAAATAATTCCTCTTTTCCCAAATCCTCGAGAATACCAAAAAACGGTTCTTCTTCAAGAATTCAATTTCCAAGTATCTGAATTCATAATCCCTTCAAGAAGTTAAGAAATTCAGGTATGTGGGATATTCATCAATGGATTCCTTTCACCAATTGTTTTCCCAAATTCTCAAGTTTAATTCTATTATGATTTAGTGTTCCATGAAAAGTATAAATTCCATGATTTCCTCCATGTAATTCTTGAATTCTACCATGAAATAGTGTTCCCTCATTATTTCAAGTATTCTTCCGTACTATAATCATGATAATTCCTTACATTAATTAAATTGTTGGAATCTTGAGTTTAAGCCATGAATTTCTTATCATGTTATTACTTTGAAATTATCATATTTAATTATGTTTTTAGTGATGATGGGTTATGAATATCTGATAGCTAGATGATTATGCATGTTATAGTTTTCAAGATTTCAAGTTATTCATATCATGTTTGTACCATGAAATTTATAATGTTTTCATAATGAACACTTTCAGAATTATATCATTCTAAATATATCAATTAACATGTTCATGATTACTTCAGATTATGCATGCATTGTTATTTTTAGAATTCCATATTTTAGCATATCAGTTATCAATGCATGCACTAGTTTATGCTTCCGTGTCGGTTCAGTTGGGAGTAGAACTTAGCACCGAGCGAACCTAAGGATGAAGGATCACCTGCCAATATAGGACAGAGACCATTAGTAGAAGTCCATAAATTCTAGAACTACATAGCCATCATATGTTATGAGATGCCACCCACCAATTTAGGACTAACACTCTCTGCGGGGTCACCTTCCATTTTAGAATTGACATATTAGTCCTTCGATATAGTAGCTTTATGGATGCACACCATCTGTGTCAGTACCTGTGGCAAGGTATTGACACCCTTCCAACGGGGGTTACAGGTTGGACCCCGATTAGCTTAGATTGGGGCATGTTGATTGTAGTTATCTCCCACAGTCTTAGTTCAATATTTAAATCACATTAGCTCAGGTTTGCATGACCAAGTGTTCAGTTTATCAGTTATTCAGTTTTATAGATTATTTCAACATATGTTTTACTTGGTCTTTCTTTCATTTTATATATTCATGCATTCATGCTCAGAATTCATACTTTATCCTCAATATGGTTTTACTGCTTATTCAGCTTTAACTTGACATTTACATATGGTACTCATATTTCTACTACTTTTCAACTTACAGAAATATTTTTAAATCATGATATAGAAATTTTAATAAGTTTTACATCTTTGACATACAATCATGATTTAAATGCATATTTCAGCAAATAGCTTATGTCCTCAGGTATAAAGTATGTTTTAAGTATTTTTCATAATTAGTACATGTCTCACATACTTAGTAAAATTAAAATTATTGACAACATATATGCGTTTGTGGCTATATTCATTCATGGTGTACGTACCAGAGGTAGCCCACACATCAAGGTCGGATAGTTCGTACTATTTAGACAACAGATCATGAGTTCTCTTATTTCAAGGACTCTAGTAAATTACAGTTCTCGTAATGGATTTTTTCTATTCATATGTATTGATTTTTGTTAGTTAGAGGCATGTCCCAGCTTCCTATAGTCAGTTAGTATAGGTTTCATAGATGGTCAGTCAGTATTTGTAATTTAAGATCTTCTCTCTCTCTCTCTGAGATTTTAGTATTGTAAACTTTGATCATTTATGATTGAAATAGCTTATCTCATGTTGATTATGCTTCCCCATAATTATTTAGCATTTATATATATACTAAATCAATTGCTCAAGTATCCTACCAGATTATGGGTTAGGTTGGGATTACTTATTATAAGCATTATGTTACGACTAGGGGGTAGTCTCAAGATTTGACATGGATCTTCTCCTTTGACATGGACCCAGTTCTCTAATATGTTCTTGGGGAAGTACGTGTGTCTCGGCCTTAGTGTAATAACCTTAAAATTTTGGGAATTTTTTGGCCTTCTCCTGCTTGAAATATTAATTTTTAACTTATATTATGTTCGGGGATGTTAAAAGGGTAACTCAAAAGAGTTCTGGAATTATTGGATGGGTTTTAAGGTAGTTTTAGGTCACAAAGGAAGTAAGCCTCTGTGATATTTGTGTGCAATGAAGATTAGTTTCCGTGATAACCTCTGTGACACGAAAGACAATCACCACAATAAGGTTTGTGAGATGGAGGCTGGACCTCTACAATAAGTGTCATGCCACGAACCTATAGTAATTTTGGGTTTTCTTATTCTTTTTAATGTGTGATAAAAGGTAAAGGGGTCCTTTCATCGATAAAAAAATTTAATCACTACAAGGATCTATTTCTATCAGTTTTCAAAATACAAAGGTCATTATTCACTATTAAACATCCTCTCTCAAATTTCCTTTTTAAAGTCAAGACTAAGGTTCAAAGAGGAGGTCATCTAGGGTCCTAAGAGTGTCAATTTCTGTAAGTTTCTTAGTAATTAAGGCATGTATCTCTTTTCTTATACTTGTATTTTATTAAAGGCATAAAATTGGTTATTATTCATGGTTTTGATAATGGGTTTTGAACTATGGGTTGATGGTTGTGAATGTGATTGGTTGAAATATTTTCCCATGGTTTATTATGCAATAATTATGCTTTATTTATGGTTTCGAACATTGTTGGATGTGTGGGAATGGTAATTAAACTAAGGGGTCATTTTTAATCCCCAATTTGATATTTTTTCCTTGATATATGGTGTTGGAAATTATGTGCCCTTAACCTGTTTGTGAAATTGACAATGAATATGATTTTGTCTCATAGTTTGACTATTCTTGGAACCCTTGCATTGCATAAATGATTAATGGAACAAGAATTTGTTTGGGTTGGTTTTCAAATGGTTTTGGAAAGGCTTAGGTGGGCATAATTTTTGTTTAATTGGAAACTTCAGAGTCAAATTTAGTCAAATGGTTCATATTACATAAATGGAATAGACTTGCAAGCTTTAATTTTAGTATGACGATACCAACAGGAAGTGCCTAATTTTAAAAGACTCCTTGATAAATGATTGGAAATATGTAAATGGATTTAATATGGGCTTAAAGAGGGTTATGTAGCAATGCAGTGAAAGGTGGAGGTCCCTGGGGGACCAATACTGGATACTCATATTTGCCTACAAACTTTATATTTTAGGGATAGCATTAGCCTTTTTGTGTTTTCTCTAGTACATACGGCTAACACACACTAGGGCCCTTTCATCAGGGGGAGCTGAACCCATATAGCCTGTGGGTGCCTTTAGGATGGCAGAGCTATACAGTCTAGGTTAAGGTTTTACTCTCACGCTAACCCTTGTTCCCTTTTCCCCAGTATATGATATACATATATATGTACGTATTGCATATTATGTTGTGCATTGGGTTTTACTGGTTTTCATATTATGGATTATGGTATTACTTTACTCCCTTATCCCTGTGTAACATGCTACCACTCCAACCATAAACTATCTTCAAACACTATATCCCTACATGAAGCAAGGTCTGAAGACAAGTCTACCTTTCCTGCACAGTGATCATGTGTTTGTGGTTAGATTGAGAGTTGACTTGAAGTGGTGAACTTCCATCTTTCAGAACAATTCATTTAATGTTTTGGTTTCCCTTGTCTTTGACTTTATTTTAGATTTGTTTTCGCTATGGTCAAGGGCATGTTCCAACATTTTACTTGTATTTGATTTTGTTAGAGGCTTTGTTGGACTACTATAGACATGGTTTTTATGGTTGTTGTTCGGTATTAGTTTTAGTATTGTGGATGATTTTTTGAATAATGGTCTCATAGAGACTTTTGGGTTTATCTTTTCTATCTTGTTTTATTTATATTGGTTATGTTAGAATAGGCTAAGGGCCTGACAAAGTTGGCATCAGAGCCTAAGTTTTGGTGTTATGGGGTGTCCACAAAGTCGTGTCAAGTAGAGTCTCTTTTATAGGTGTGTATCATGCCATACTTATAAAAGATACTATGACACACATAGGAATATTTCTCTTTCTTGTTTTTCTTATTTTTGGGCTATGGAGTCTAAGGTCTTGGATTCCTCTAACTCCCATTTATTCGCCTTTCAGATCTTGCCTCCCAGATGATCTAAACCTCATGGAAACTTATTTGTCCTGCCTGAAAACAATGTGGGCTAATCTCGTCCAAATTATGGGGTACAGACCCTGTCTAGGGTTACTGCTTTTGATTGTCCCCATGGAGTCCCACCTACCTCCACTAATCCTTCTACAGAGAGTGACAATCTTGTTTATCTACCTTAGGGAGATATCACTAATGCTGAGTTTTGCTAATCCATTCATCTATTGACTGAGTTGGTGAAATCTTAGTCACATCAGACAGAATCTATTGGTATTGTTGGGAGTTCAACTAAGGCCACTAGAGATGTCCACTTTATGCAGCTGATCATTTCGACTTTCACTGGTACTAATGTTGAAGAGGATCCTTAATGTTTTATATATGAGATAAAGAAGATCTTTCGGGTTATGCATGCTACTGAGATAGAGGGTGTGGAATTCATTGCTTATTAGTTAAAGGATATGGTGTACCAATGATATAAGGAGTGGGAGCGACTTAGCGGTGATGATGTTAAATCTTCTTTGTTGGAGGATTTCTCTAGTGCCTTTCTTGGCGGCTGCTTTCCTCAGTAGTTAAGGAAGGCAAAAGAAGGGGAGGTTATGAATTTAAAGTAAGGTAGGATATTAGCGAAGGAGTATGCCTTGAAATTCCATCGGTTGTCTCAATATGCTCCTAAGCTAATGTCTAACATAAGGGTTAAAATGAGGAAATTTTCTTTCAGTTTGTTTTGCGAGTTGATTTTGGAGAGCAAAGCTTCCTTGTTAAATAAAGATATAGATATCTCTAGACTTGTGGTATATATGCAATAGGTTGAGGGAGGAATGAAGAAGCAAGAGGATATGAGAAAGAGACAGTGTAAGAAGTTTTGGTATTCAAATTAGGGTGGATGTCAGCAACAGAGTGGTAGAGATTATGGGAAATGGTCTAAGAAGAGGTGGAGCAATGTAAGTTCATAGTCGATGGCTCGTGCTCTTTATCTAAAGCCATCTAGAGATCGTCATTTTCATAATGGTGATGGTTCTAGGGCATAGGGTGCCCAATTGATAGGGCCCAGTTAGCTCCATCATATCCTCCTTATAGACTATATGGTTTGTTGCATAGTGATTTCTGTGTTAAGGGGAAGAATTGGCATTTTGATTATGGTCAAATGGTACATATGCTATAGGATTTCCCTATGTACAAAGTTGCTTCAGGGTCTAACAAGACTCCGTTGCCACGTCATTAGCTCTTACACCAAGGGGTGCCACATTTCGAACCAACACAGGTCAAAATCGCTTGTTGCTCTTACTACTTGTCAGGAGTATAAGGCATTTTTTGATGTTTTCATTGGTATGTTAAAACTCTTTTCTCATGATGTGTACTATTTACTTGACCCAGGGTCTACTCTTTCTTATGTGACCCCATTTGTAGCTATGTATTTTGGTTTCAATCATGAGTGTATTTTGAACCCCTTCTTTGCTTCTTCCCCGATGGGTGACTCTATGGTTTCCAGAAGGATCTATAAGGACTATGTGGTATCTATTAGTGGTAGGGAAACTTTGGTGGACCTGTTTGAATCCAACATGTTAGATTTTGATGCCATATTGGGGATGGATTGGTTGCATTCGTGTTATGTCTCTTCAGACTCTCATACCCATAAGGTCATTTTCAAATTCCCTAATAAGCCAGTTATTGAGTAGGAAGGGAGTTACTTAGTGCCTAAAGCAAGGTTCATATCATATCTTAGAGCCTGGAAATTGATTTCTAAGGGGTGTCTTTATCATCTGGTCCAGGTTAAGGATTCTAACTTGAAGGGCCCTTTTTTACAATCCATTCCCATGGTTACTGAATTTCCTATGGTCTTTCTTGATATTCTTCCTGGTGTCCCTCCCATTAAGGAAATTAATTTTGGAATTGATCTTCTTTCGGACACTTGTCCTATCTCTATCCCTCCTTATAAAATGTCTCCAGATGAGTTGAAGGAACTTAAGGAGAAGTTAAAGGATCTTCTTGACAAGGGTTTTATCTACCCTAGTGTGTCTCTGTAGGGTGCTCCCATTCTTTTTGTGTGTATGAAGGATGGTTCTCTTCGGATGTGTATTGACTATCATCAGTAGAATAAGGTAACTATAAAGAATAAGTACCCTCTTCCTATGATTGATAATTTATTTAACCAACTTCAGGGTGCAAAATATTTCTCTAAAATTGACCTCTACTCGAGTTATCATCAGTTAAAGATTAGGGAGGAGGATATCCCTAAGACAACCTTTCATACTCAATATGGACATTTTGAGTTCTTGGTCATATTGGGTGGACGAATGCCCCGACAACAGTTATGGATAATATTAATCAGGTATTTCCTCAGTTTTGGGACTTATTAGTGATTGTGTTTATAGATGATATTCTAGTATATTTAAAAAGTGAGGCAAATCATGTTAACCATCTTCGTTCTGTGTTGTTATAATACCCCAAAGTTTCCTAACTAATTTCGTCCCAAAAATGTCAAGTATTATCTTCTAAATTGAATGATGTTTCTTCCATGAGAAATTTTTAAGATTTTCACTATTTGTCATATGGGAAATTCTATAAGTTTTCCATCGATATAAGATTCGCCTAAATCCGATAACCGGATAAAAAGTTATGACTATTTCAAGTTCCTATCGTAAAATAGCGCCATATTGGTCAGTGGCGCGCCACTCTACAAGCTAAAATGGCAATTGTCATTTTCCAATATCCCAGCGCAATTTCTCCCCATCGCGCCAAAATTCCAGGTCGCAAACAAAGTTGAAACGCGATGGCTCCGTGTCGCGCCATTTCCCTATTTCCCAATTGTCAAATTCCAGTGACATGGTGCGATAGTGCCGCATCGCGCCAGGGGTCCAGGTTGGGAAATTTTCACCAATTTTAAAAGATGCGTCCAGGGTTAAAAGGGTCAACTTTCCACCCCTATTTAAACCCAATAACATGTGATTTAGCCATACTTCACCAAAAATATACTCGTTTCTCTTAATTTTCTCTCAAGACCAAACTAGGGTTTCAGTTGGGGATTCAATTTCAAGAAAATTTCTCCATCAATCTTCACTAAATCAAGAACTAAGGTATACGTTGTGTTGATTTATGGATTTCTTTCATCCATAAAGCTCAAGAACCCTATTTTAAATTAGGAATCATGATTATTATGTTGTGGGTTGCTCAAGTTATGTGATAGTTGTTGTTTGATTCCCATGTTGGGATCCTTATGTGAAATTATGAAAACTACGTTAGCATATAAATTGAAATCCATGAATTTGGTGGTTTATAATTTGTGAAATTTGATGATTTCACCTATGCCTTAAGTTGTGCATGTAAGGTGTTTGATAAAATTCCTAAAGGGGTAGAAATTATGTACCATAGCTAAATTGTGACCCAAATGACAATGTATGCTTTAACCTTATGTTCAAAATGACTTCCATGTTATTCTTATGTATTGAAATTGCTTGTGGGATTGCTCATGAGTTAGCCTTATGAAATTATGCTATGTATACATGTTATCTTATTCACATACAAAGCTATGATAATCAAATGCCCATGAAATATCTCCAACTATTGTATTATGGATTGTTGATGTTAGTCATGTATTCAATAATGTCATGCCTTGTCAGTTTCCTTCCATCGAGTCCTAGAGGTACTTGTACCCAAACAAATATAGCTGTGTGCCTAGATTTAGTGTTATGTTTTCACGATATCCTCAGTCAAGCTATGGTCCATAGAACCCAGTCAGTCATGTGACTCAGGAAAGCTCAGTAATTTAGTAATCTCAATAGTATTCTGTCAGCTAACGGAACTCCATGAATTCAGTCTAGTCCAATTCAGTTAATCATGTTCAGTGTCTATTCAGATGGGAATAGGAATTAGCACCAAGTGAACCCAAGGATGGAAACTCACCTGTCATATGAGGGTGTGATTCTTAGAAGCAATCCTTCCATTCCAAAACTACATAGCCAGTGTAGGTTGAGACATTATAGCCTGTTATATAAGGGTTACTCACAGATTATCCTTACCAGTGGCACAGTATTGACACTCTTTCAATTGGGGTTACAGATTGGACCCCAACTCAGCCATAATGGCGTATTAAGGGCATGTCGGTTAGATGACTACTTCCCATAGTTTCAGTTACAGAATTAGGACTGTCAGATACAGTCATTCAGTCTCACTAATAGAACTCAGATAGTTCTACAGAATTCAGGGCTATCAGATACAGTCAACTCAGAATAGTGCAAAACTCAACTAGTTCCATCAGAAACTAAACTGTCAGATACAGTCCCTCAGTATCAGTTATTTCAGTTATACAGTTATCAGTATCTCATGTTATCAGTACTCAGACTCAGTAATCATGTTATCACGACCTTAGTTACAGTTATTAGGTATTAATGCGTGTATTCTCACATTCATATTATTCAGTCAGTTAGTATAGATCATGCATGTTAACCCTTTGCATTCAGCCTACCTCACATGCATACCAATACATTCAAAGTACTGATGCATTTTCTCTATGGTGTCTTATACCATAGGTTCAGAAGTATGAGCTCCAGACCATCAGTAGCATTCCAGTCTCCGCAGTCAGAGCTAGCAATGAGTCCTCATCGTTCGAAGACATGATTATTTCTTTATTATCTCATTAATTAGTTTATTAGTTGGAGTCAGTTAGGGACATGTCCCATCATCTTCTTATTCTGACAGTTATGTTTTAGAGCATTTTCATACTACAGTATGTTTAGACAGTTTTGTTTTGGACATTTATACCCCATCCCAAATGTTATATTTTATCGGATATTATGTTACAGTTTGAACCTTATGGCCTTTCAGTTTATGTTTTCGCATTTTACAGTATATCATGCAGTATACAGGGACAGATATCATTCATGGGTTAGCTTGTGGTCCTTCAGGGTCATGAGCACAGTATAGTGTTCTGGGTACCAGATTTGGGGCGTTACAGTTTCAGACCCTAAAAGATTAGCAATTGTATACTAAGTTTTCAAAGTGTGAGTTTTTATTGAATATTGTTACTTTTTTGGGTCATATTATTTCTAGTGAAGGGATCATGGTGGATCCACAGAAGGTTGTGGTGGTTAAGAAGTGGCCTAGACCCATGACTCCAATCGATATTCAGAACTGCTTGGGTTTAGTGGGTTATTATACAAGATTTGTGAAGACTTTTTAATCGATTACTACACCTTTGACTAGGTTGACTTAGAAAAAGGTGAAGTTTCTAGGGTCAAATACTTGTGAAGGGAGTTTTGAGAAGCTGAAAGATAAATTGACTTCAGCTCTAATTTTGACTTTGCTTGAGGGTAATGATGGCTTCGTGGTTTTTTATGATACATTTCCTGAGGGAATTGGTTGTGTATTGAAGTAGCATGGCAAGGTGGTAGCGTATGCTTCTAGGAAGTTGAAAGTTCATAAGAGGAATTATCCGACTCATGATTTGGAGTTGTTAGTTGTGGTGTTCACACTGAAATTTGGCGACATTATCTATATGCGGTCTATGTTGACATCATTTCAGATTATAAAAGCCTGCAATATGTATTTACCTAAAAGGAGTTGAATCTCAAGTAAAGGATGTGGCTTGAGTTGATCAAAGACTATGACATAAGTCTCCACTATCATCCAGGTAAGGCTAATGTGGTTGTTGATGCTCTTAGTAGGTTATCTATGGGAGCTTGTCTCATGTGGAGGAGGATAAATGGGACTTAGTGAAGGATATTCACATTTGGCTAATCTTGGAGTTCGTCTCTTAGATTCTAAAGATAGTGGTGTGTTTGTGCAAGAGGTGGTGAAGTCATCTCTTGGCACTGAGGTGGAGGAGAAGCAGGTGTTGGACCCTATCTAGATGCAAATCAAGAATGATATGGGTAGGCAGAATGTGATGGCTTTTGAGATTGGTGGCGATGGTATCTTGAGGTACTAAGGGAGGATGTGTGTTCCCCATATAGATGGGTTGCAAGGTATAAATTTATTTGAAGCTTATAAGTCGTGTTATTCGACTCATCCTGGTTCGACAAAAATGTATCACGACCTTAAGGAAATCTGTTGATGGAATAACATAAAGCGGGATAGGGCTTATTTTATGGCTAAGTGAATGGTGTGTCAATAAGTGAATGTGGAACACTTAAGGCCTAGTGGTTTGTCTCAAGAAATTGAGTTTCCTATATGGAAATGGGAAACGATAAATATGAATTTTGTTACCAGTCTTCCGCGGTCTTGAAACCAGTTTGATTCTATTTTGATCGTCGTGGATAGGATGACTAAGTCTGCTCACTTCTTGCTGGTAAGGACTAATTATTCTGCTGAGGATTATCCAAGGTTGTTTATTCAGGAGATCGTGAAGTTACATGGTGCTCCAACTTTCATTATTTCTAATCGTGGTACTCGATTCTCATCTTATTTTTGGCAATCATTTCAGCGAGGTTTGGGGACTAAAGTGACCCTTTGTACTGCTTTCCACTAGCAGACGGATGGACAAACGAAAATAACTATTCAAACTCTAGAGGATCTGCTTCAAGCTTATGTAATTGACTTTAGTGGTAGTTGTGTTGATATCATTATAACATTGGTATGGCATCGTTTGAGGCTTTGTATGGTAAGAGGTGTAGATTCCCTATTGGGTGGTTTGAAGTTAGTGAGGCGAGGTTGTTCGGTCTTAATTTAGTTCATCAAGCTATGGAGAAGGTAAAGGTAATTCAGGATAGACTTAAGACTGCCCAAAGTCGCCAAAATTCCCATGCGGATGTGAGGCGAAAAGAGTAAAAAGTGTTTCTTATGAGTTAGAATTGACTGCGAGTTTGGATTCTATTTACCTTATGCTTCATGTGTCCATATTGAGGAAATGCTTGGGTGATCCTTTCTTAATGGTGCCTATTGAGGGCACTACTAGGAATTACCCCATGGCAATGGTTCAAAAACCGTTGCAATAGGCTTAACAACCGTCGTCATAGTTCTAATGCAATGGTTAAACATGCGTCCTATATGTGAGCGTTGAAATAGAGCTATCGCAACGGTTGATGCGATGATTGATAGAAACCGTCTCCATAGACCAGCCTATAGCAACAATTATTTTTTCTTCTACTGAGATGCCTCTTTTAACCTATAGCGATGGTTCATAACCGTTGCAATAGATTCTACTGCAACGATGTTAAACCATCATAATAGAAGCTATTGCAACGATTTTATAATTTTATTACAACAATTTTGTTGGCTTTTTGCAATGATTTTTAACTACCTATTGCAACAATTTTTAATGCTATCGCAACGATTTATTAATCTATTTCAACGATTGCTGCCACATGTTGTAACTAGTTCAAATATCAATTGCAATAATTTATATAAGTGTCATCCATATTGTAAATTAGCATTTACATTCATAATAAGTTATAATAAATAATTATATACACATTACAAAACAAAACTATTCATTAATAATCACATAATCCAACATATGGAACAAATTAGTAATCTAAATCTAAAAGCAAAATGTTAATTAAGTACCCAAATGATTAGTTAAGTTTTTACATAGTATCTAGTTCGAGTCCCGATACGTTTCACGAAGTTCAATATTAAAAATATTGATAATAGAGCACCTATCAACAATTCCAAAATCTTTAGTAAGATCAATGTCTTCATCACTTTCTTCATTTTGGACACCTACAAAAAGAGAATAAATAACTATCAAACAACTCAAAAGACTCAAACGATAGATTCACGCTTTATAGCATGAGATTAGAGGCTATTGCATCAAAGAACGTATAAATAATGGAGAAGTAATTAGACCATTAATCAAGACAAATCACAAAAATTGTTAACTTATACTTGGAATGGAAAAAGCAGGGACCTACACAAATATAGATAAGCATAAAAATTTATGATCGTTAGTTATGAGGGGTCAATGTTAGCTTTTTCCGTATACTTTCTAACTACAGATGTAAAAGAAGCTTACTAAGAAGTATCTTACTGGAGGCGCCCACAAATTAGAGCTTACCAGTATCAAAGATCACGTTGAATTTTTTAGGGGGAGTACCTACACCAATTTCTCCGAAGTATTGAGCATCCATATAGTTCTTCAGTGCTACAATGTCAGTATCCTCAGACGCCCCAAGATTATCATGGAAGTCGTATTTCCTAATAGAGGCCCTCATAGCCTTACCCTCTTTGGCCTCGAGGCGAGCGCAGCAAGTCTGTTGTTCTGATCAAGTTTGATCTTTTTCAAAGCAATTCTAACCAAGCCATCATTTGAAAAGCAATTCTAACCAAGCCATCATTTGATGTGGAGAAGGCCAAAGGAAATAACAGCAATAAAAGGAAAATGGCGATGAGAACCATTTTAACTAAACATGTTTTACTGGACAATAATCAGTTGAAAAGTTGTTTTAGCTGGACAGAAAGATCTCAGTAAGGATCATGCTTAATTGGACAATAACCAGTTGAAAAGATCTCAGTAAGGGATCATGTTTAACAGAAAGATCTCAGTAAGAAAGCAAAACCAGGGTAAACCCCAAGCAGTCCGTAACCACTGCCTCAACATGTATGCATCTGATACTTTTATATACACCAAGAGAAAGCCATGATATAATCTAGGATAGAACGAAATCTTCACAAAAGAGACTAACTACAAGATAAAATTAGAGACCTCTATTTTAAGGCAAATTCCAGAACAAAGATACTAGCACATAATTTACTTGAACCCACCAAAAGTTACTCGAAGGATCTCAATTCAAACATAATTTACTATCTTGACGAAAAAAATTGTTGCAGGTCTACTTGTTGAAAAGTATACCACTTCGATTATATGCAACATCATTGTTTTTCAATGGCTTACCATTAAGTACACGTATATAGTAGACTAATGTAAGTTCCGACTCTCTGATCTTTAAGAAACCTGAACCAACTGTGCTATATGTCTTATGACCTTTTTGATTACAAGGTTTTCTATCCAGATAGGTCGTCTACATTGTTTATTACCTTGGTGGGAGGATACAATAGTGAATTTCATGATCAGTGGAGGTTACAACGTCATTGATCAGATAAAACATGTATGTGGAAATTCACTGACCTTATATATGTGTTTCCTATATAAATGATTTTGACGAACCTCTTTCCAGTACTCTATCTATACCCATGCACACAGGGTGCACCAGATAAGTAACAACCCAAAACATGCATCTTACAACACTGCTAGCTAGTAGCTGATTTGATTCACTCTTGCTTCTGCTTCTATAGCGCTGAACTGATAGTGTTTCTTCTTGTCCCCGTGGTGTTTTGTCATACAGGTCAAGCACAAAACACTACTAATATTGTGTGAAGATGATCAAATTATTGACTACAAGCTTGGAGTGGTACGTTTCTTTCAAACTTCGGAAAAATATTACTATACTAACTTGTTAGCTCCTAGCAGCCAAATATTCAGTACATGGGAGTAACTAACTATTGATTATATTCACTTACATAAACTATAGTGTATAACAAAGATTCAGCCATCACATCAACAGATGCAGCCAATAAAAAAAGAAGAAAAAGGGACGAGAAGAATAAGAAGAATAAACGGAGACTGACCTTGATTGCATTTTTCTTTTTGCTGCACATTATGAATTAGAGAACATTCAAGGTGTAACATGTTGCATTAATGTCCAGAAACATGTAAGTATTTAATAGGAGATGACTGTGATGTTTGAATGTTCAGAGTTCTTCATGGCCCATCTGAGTACTAAGATGCTATCAATCTACGTTTTTTTAGTTGTAGATTACTAGCTTCTCCAAAGGATGCTTTCCTATTAGATATATGGGTAGTACTCTTTATTATAAGAGATGGAGCAAGCTAGAGTGTTACCAGCTAGCAACAGTGGTAAGCTAGCATGTAGATATCGGGGGGGGGGGGGGCTATGGAATGTAGCATCAGTTGGTAAGCTTCTGTATCAGCTAGCATGTAGAAAAAATCCTTGTGGTTAAAATGGGTGCATGAGATATACATTAAAGGTGGTGATATCTAGACTCACATAGAACCAGTTGACAATGCAACACTGATATGATCGGACCAGTTATTATTAACACAAACTGGGAAGTATTCCATGACAAGAGGTTATTAGGAATTCCTAATAAGGGATAAACATCACGTACTCTCAAAGTTTTATCTCAAATTTCTTTTAGCAGATTATGACTTGCAAATTGGAACTAAGGGAGTAGTTAATTTGTAGTTTATTTTTTCCCAATGAAGTTAGTCAAAGTTCTTATTAGCTCACTAGAGTGTTAGTTAATATGATTATGTATCCATAAATTGCTCCCACCATTCATCTACATAAATTGAAATACACAGAAGGAATTTAGATGACAAATTCAGGGAATTACGACAACAAACTGAGAAATGACATCTTGCTAAATCTAAACTGAGAAACGACATAACAGTATAAGAAATATAAACACCCTGAGGTAATGCTGAAAAGTAGTAAAGTAGTAAATAAAGAATCCAAAGTAAGCAGCTTTACAAAGTGCATAGAACAATCAGAAATTGGTCAGCCTGAGTATCATAGGTCCTCTAGTAGTCTTCCATTCCAACTACGGCCCTCAAAAGCTGCGCAGTCACTCGTATTCTCCTAAGAAATTCATCAGGACATTTTGTTGTTGCGTCAAAGTTTGCTGGGAGAAAGACCCAGTGGAAGTTTCAACCTGAGCAAACGAATTTGAAAACGGTACGGATATTTATCCAAGAATATCTTATACTCAATAAATTATACAACAACAACAACAACATACCCAGTGTATTCCCACCTAGTGGGGTCTGGAGAGGGTAGAGTGTACGCAGACCATACCACTACCTCAAGAGAAGTAGAGAGGCTATTTCCGATAGACCCCCAGCTTAGGACCAATAACAGTATAACAAATACAAAAGTAAGCAGATACAAACTAGTATGGTACACAAAACAAACTAACAGTATAACAAACACAAAAGATAAGTGCATAATAAACTAGTACGGGATGCCAAAAAGCCAACACCACTAACCCCAAAAACTATAGCTCCAACACTACGAACCAGAAACTCCAGACCCAAAGGAGCACTCCCCTATTACTACCGCCGCACTCCCACCCTCTAACCCTCTACCCTAATCCGTATCCTCCACACCTTCCTATCAAGGGTCATATCCTCTGTAAGCTGTAATTATTCCATATCATGCCTAATCACCTCCCTCCAATATTTCTTCGGTCTACCTCTAACCCGCCTAAAACCATCCATAGCCAGAGTCTCACACCTCCGCGCTGGAGCATCAGGGTCCCTCCTCATCACATGCCCAAACCAACGTAGTCTCACTTCACGCAACTTATCCTCCACCGAGGCAACTCCCACCCTCTCCCAAATAATCTCATTCCTCACCTTATCTTTCCTGGTATGTCCA